>NC_035178.2:136588-175097 GCF_001659605.2 Manihot esculenta | reverse complement strand
CTAATACATAACATGGCATTTTTATGATGCATGGATCATGCTAGATTCGTGTCATTTCTGAATGTAAAAATAGTACAGTTAGTTCACTCACCTGTAGCCTCTACTTGGCTACCTCTGGGCTACCTCTACCTCTGAAACAGCTACTACTGCTAAACACCTTGGTTCCTCGGGTCCAATCCTACAGTGGAGGACTCAAATGAGGTACCAAACATACTCTAACATAACTATGACATCTCTCCAAAAACATCACAAAAACATGCATGCAAAACAAGCAAAGGAAGGCTGGACAGGGCACCTTCGGCAGCACTTTCGGCGGCCGAATGTCTCCTCCAGAGACGAAAGTCAGGCATGTTCGGCGGCCTAACTTGGACTTTCGGGGGCCGAACCTGAGTTTAGCCAGAACTCAGTTTCGTGCACAAGGACGCCTGTCAGTCCCTCCATCACCTGTTCAGACCTCAACACATGCATTTAACCCTCTAAAACATGCATAAACACTTCAACAAGCCTAAGGGAGCTTCAAATAACTTTAAACTCCAACACAAGCTCACAAGACACACAGCAAACATAAAGGATTCATAAACCCTATGATGCACATCTCATGCAAACTCATGCCTAGCTCCTTTTTCCTTTACAAAAACTCATAAAAACATCATAAGAACCATGGATCAACACTTACCTCTTGAAGAACAAAGGCTGAGATGATCCAAACTCAAAGATATGGAGAAACCAAGCTTCAAAAGCTTCAAACTCCAAAACCTTGTTTAAAGCTCACAACTCTTCAAAACAAGGGTAAAACTCATTACAACCGTGAAAGATTTGAAGAAAAAACCATGAAAATACTTTAAGGAGATCAAGACCTCACCTAGGTCAGAAGGAGAGAAGAAACCTCCTCCTTTTTCTGCCACTCGGTGCCCTTATAGATGAGCAACCGCCTCAGGTTCGGCTGCCGAATCGCATGCAAAACTATGCAACCTTCGGGGCCGAACTAAACCTTCGGGGCCGAAACTAGGGAACTTTAGGCGGCCGAACTTAACCTTAGGGGCCGAACATGGCAAAATGCCTCCTTGGCCATATCTCTTCAAAACTCAATCCTTTTCTACGCTAAACCTTTAAAAACACTTGAAAATATTTTAGAAAACTTTCTCTTACCCTTCCAGAGACCTCTGACATCCTCGAACTCCCCCGACGGTAGGAATTCCGATGTCTGAATCTAGCCGGGTATTACATTCTTCCCTCCTTTAAAAACATTCGTCCTCGAATGTTAAAACAACAACAATAAACATACAGGGAAACAAGAAGAAAGCCTACCATCGGTCTCTACGAAGAGACACAGATACCCTGGAGTAAAACTCCCGGGTTGGCTATACTGTCTGACTTTGCTGACCCTTCACTGCTTAAGCTGTGTCTACACTGAGTGTTTACCACTCTTGCTTGTACACAAACGACCTGACTCTTTCATATGACTACTAACTTTTCTTTTCTTTGCCTTTTCTCAGCTTATTCACACTCTTCTGGTTATACTAACCTTTACTTCTCTTTACTTATCACTTCTGTCAGTACACAACAACTGACTTGAATCTTTCATCTGACTACGGATCTTCCTTTCTCTTTGATGCTTCTCGGCTTTATAACTCTACGGAAATGCTAGATGACTTGGCTATCACGTTCTCTCTCTCTACTTACTTTCGATGTTATATTGTGACACATCACAATGAAACAGACATGCCCTGAAATTGCACTCAGCTTACAGAACTTGACCTCTATGCCATGTTCTCTGAAAATCTACAACATTTCGTAGATAACGGGCATGCTTCTCTGTTTCTCTAAACTATTCTACGATTTTGCTGCGCACTCTGATCCTTGCCCGCTTTTCTTCTTCTTTACTATACTGGCTTCTTCTCTTTTGATCCCTTTTTAACTACACTGGACTATCTCTAGAGAGCTCGCTAGCTCTCTAGCTTAGCTGTTTCTATAGGCTCAACTGATAAGCGACTTCTGACTGAGGGCAGCTCACATCGCAGTTGCCTCACCCAGTAGATACTGTCTGGTATACTCAGAGTCGCTGAGCAGGTTTACCCCTTATTGCGGGTTTAGACTCTTCACTATGATCAAGATGTCAGTTTTCTAACTTTCGACATATAGTTCCCAACTCTCAGATCTCTTCTAGAAAACCACTAGCTTCTACTAGCTGGTCCTATAGCTCATCCATTTTACATGGAACACCTGTCCTGGTAGTGCTTTTGTGCAACTGCTCACAGTCGTTACAAAATTTCAAGGTTTCATCCTTCGTTTCTCATACTGACACTGGAACATTCCAGGATGAGGTACGAGGTCGGATATAACCTTTCTCTACCAAGCTTCTCTATCCTATGCTGACTAGGCTCTCTCTGCAGGTGCCATTCTGTAGGGTAGAAGGAAAGAAATGGTTCCGCGTCCAGACACCACTTCTATTCCACACTCTGACTCCCTGACAGATGGTAAACCTGACAGCTCGTCTAGGAAAAACATTTAGAACTTGCTAGCAACGGGCACTGAGGCTGATTCCCTGATCTGACTCCTAAACGCGCTCACAAGAGTTAGAACCCTCTGATACCCTTTCCTGTGTACCGTTGAGCCTACTGGGCTGACATCAAACCTCTAGGCACCTATACTCTGTCCCTTTCAAGGACTCTCTCTGATCCATCTTAGCCTCTGAACTCTCTTACCTTGTCTCTACAGACACAGGCACAAGTAGTACAATGAGTAAGTAGCCAATCCGCCCTAGAATGACATCAACTAGTCAACTCTAGAACCATAAGGTCAGCTGGATAGTCTCTACTCACTCCAACCGCTAAACTGCTCTGACTGACTGACTCTGCCTCAGATGGATCATACTCGGGTCCACTAACCCAGAGCAAAATACTCTAAGCCTAGAAGTCATTCAACCCACTCGAGTCACAGCTCACTAAGTCACAAGGAAGTAGGAACACGCGGGTTCAAAACAAAGCATACACATCCGAACATCCACAAGTGAACATACCTGACGTCACTGTGTTCGATGTGATAGTTTCCTCCTGAGTCAGAGTGAAGATCCGAACTATAGGTAACGGACCTTCTCTCGGGAACGTACTAATGAAAAGGCTAACCCTTTCCTCTGCCTCAATTTAGCACCGAATCCCAGAGTAAACTGAAAGCTCCTCCTGAACGTACCCTGAGTCTTACTCGTTTCTTTCTCTATTTCATTCTAGTTTGCGTATTCTTTTTCTTTCTTTTGTTTTGTTACTCTGATCTATGACACTTACTTTTTTTCTTACTCTTATTCTTTTCTTACTCTGTTCTTTGACTGATTTCTTATACTGGAGGGCTGCACTCAGAGATGAGAGATCACCCCTATACCTGGATAAAAAGCATCTCATAGCACCACTCTCGAATATCTTTCCTGGTTCACTATCTCGCTATTCCTCATTTGGCTTTTCCTATCTCTCGCACTCTCCTTACCATTCTTCGTTCTCACTCTCTTCGTTTAGCGGGTGGTACACCTGATGACTTGTCTGGGTCCTATCAATAACTTGTCTCTGGTTGTGGGCACTACAACTGTTCCCCTTCTAATCTGACTAACTATGCTGTTCTCTGACACAAGCAAGAAACCTATGATAACCTCTCCTACACAGCGTAAGAGCCTCTAGGGCTGATAGCAAACTTCTAGGCAGCTCTACTTTGTCCCCTCACACATTACCTGTGATCCATCCATCCTGGTCTAAGCCTGACTATTCTGCCTCCGCTATCGAAGGTAGTACGATGAGTAGCTAGTCCATCCACCCCTAGAATGACATCAACCAGTCACTCTAGAACCACAAGGTCAGCTGGAAGGCACCTACTCAAAACTCGCACTCAACTCTATTGGCAGACTAACTCTGCCACTGACGGATCACACTTGAGTCTATTGACCCAAAGAGGACATTCTAATCCCAGAAGTTATCAAACCCATACTCTCGACGGCTCTCACGGCCCTAAGGAAAGCGAAACATCAGAGTCACTATGAACAAACACATCAAAACATATGGAAGTGAAACGTACCTGTCACTGCCAGGTCCGATGTGTCAGCCTCCTGCTGCGTCAAAGCGAAGATCCGTGCTGGTACTGATGGATCTTCCCCTGGGGAACCTGTGGAAGAAGGAGTGATCCCGCTCCTTCTGCCTCTGCCCTGCGCCATGGCTAGAGCTTCTGGCTGAGCCACTCTGTCTGAGACTGTTTGCTGGGACTGTGTTATCAAAGTCGCGGTGGAACACTCACGTGCTATGTGCCCCTCCTGTCCGCACCTGAAACATGCTGTTGTCCCTACTAAACAGACTCCTTTGTGCGACCTACCGCACCTCGGACATTTTGAGGTATTCAAACCAGAACTCGAACCCTCACCTATTCCCAGACCAGACTTTATCTGCTTCCAGAACTTATTCTTCTTTGATCGTCTGAGGCCTCTACCTCCCTTCTTCCTTTCTATACCAGCCTCGTGCAGAGGGGAGAGATTCACATCACTTGTCCCTGCAAGTTTGGCACTAGCTTCTCTCTTCTGTGCCATATCTACTATATCATGGAACCTCTTCCTTGCGCTATCTGGAAAAGCCCCTTCGGCAAACTCTGTTGCAAACTGTTCCCAGGATAATCTTTCTACCCTCGGGTTCACATACTGGTTGAACCATTCCCTTGCCTTTTCACATTTCAAGGTGACCCCTGCCATCTGAATGGCTCTACTCTCACTGGCTCCCAACTCATCAGTTATCATCTTGACCGTTCTGAGATACTCAACAGGGTCATCACCAGTCTCAAACTTGGGAATATCTAACCGTAAATAATCTGTCAGCTGCACCATACTTTCTCCAGGTGAACTAAGCTTAGGTGTTTGGATGACTGGGGCTACTGGTTCTACTGGTGGTGGAGGAGGTGTAACTTGCCCTGGGTTAGGGTTTACTGACCTTGGGTAACAAAAGAAGGGTGGACACATGGTATACTGTGGATATGATGGTGGATATGGCGGATAAAAGGGAGGATAGGGCATAAAGGTAGGATATGGGTGATACCTAGGAAACTCTGCTGTATCTTTCATCGGGTACTCAGCCCCCCACTGGTAAGGTGGATACTGAGGTGGAACAAATCTCGAGGCCTGAGTGCCTCCTTGGGACTCACCCATATCTCCTCCTAATCCGCTCATACCAAAGCCGCCCTCTCTACTCTGGTCATCCTCCTCTCTTTCTCTCATAAGCCCTGACATACCACTCTGGACAACTCCCCTTCTACTCTCCTCAACAGACCTTCTAGGGTCCCTTGATGTACCTTCTCTGCTTACACTATCTGATGTTGCCCTTTGCAGAACGGGGAGGTGAGCATCCATGTCCTCATCCTCCGGCGGAGCTCCAGTCAATCTACCAGATCGACGAGTTCCTCTCATCCTGCCTCTGTAAAGCACAACAGCACACAAAAATATCATCACATGATCCATGTGAGAACACATGAATCCTTAGCACATATCAAACATATTCATAGCACATGTTGCTCATCATGGCATTTCACATCATCATGCAAGACAGGACTCCACATCCTATCCTAGTGGACATGATCTTAACTTATTGTGCTTTCCCTCCTATACAAGACACGACCTCTTTCCGATGTGGGCTATCCCAACACACCGTACTCTTGAGGCCCTATGCTCTGATACCAATCTGTAACGAACCGGAAACCGGTACCCTCAGTAACGGTCCGAACCATCACTGGCACTAGGATCCAGATCGGCTTAAGGCCGCCGGGACCCGTAGTCAGCCAACTATACTCTCTGTGTACCTGATAAATCCCATTCATAATATAAAACAATACTCACAATCCTGTAAAACTCTGTAGGCTTAACCACTGCTACTCAGAAATGTCAATCTGAAATGGCCCTCAGGGCCTGTACCAGGGACTACTATCTGCTGTGGTCCAGGGATTAACACAATCTGTAACACATCCCACTGGTATCTCATCGAAGCCATACATTAAGCCTAACTCACACATTTCTCATCAAGAAACGTAAAACAGGATTGTGTACAAGGGATGAATCACACATCACACTATAGCAGTGACACTAGGGAAAGCATAAGTCTATCCAGTATATGACAGTACATATCTATCTATTACATTACAACTAATCTTTCAATTACATCATGTCCACTATCCTATTACAACATACATTCATGCATAACTGTCCTCTGTACTCTTGCTGACTTTGACTTCTCCTAGCTCTCTCAGAACCTGCAAAACTGGGGTCAAGGGAGTGGGATGAGCTCTAGAGCCCAGTGAGGAGGAACAATAAAAACAGTTCATTCATTACATGCTCTCATGAAATGCATCACATCACAAACATATCATCTCAAGGATGAACTTGTCACCATAGCCCTCTACATACATAATAGTATGTCCAACTGTGCCAGGGGCGATGAGGCCTCACCTGGACTACTCTGAAGTAACTCATATCATAACATGTCCAACTGTGCCAGGGGCGATTAGGCCTCACCTGGACTGCTCTGAGCTCTGATCTGACAGCCCAGCTGTCTCACTCATAGTACCAGGAGCGACCTAGACTAACCAGGGGCGACCTGGTATGGCTATCTCATGCCACAACTCTGTATCTGTGCTCTATCAAGGGCTAAGGATCATCCAACATTCATCCACACAAATATCAGCTTATGCAATGCAGCATATTCGTGGAATCTAATGCAATACAACCTAATACATAACATGGCATTTTATGATGCATGGATCATGCTAGATTCGTGTCATTTCTGAATGTAAAATAGTACAGTTAGTTCCACTCACCTGTAGCCTCTACTTGGCTACCTCTGGGCTACCTCTACCTCTGAAACAGCTACTACTGCTAAACACCTTGGTTCCTCGGGTCCAATCCTACAGTGGAGGACTCAAATGAGGTACCAAACATACTCTAACATAACTATGAACATCTCGCCAATAAAACATCACAAAACATGCATGCAAAACAAGCAAAGGAAGGCTGGACAGGGCACCTTCGGCAGCACTTTCGGCGGCCGAATGTCTCCTCCAGAGACGAAAGTCAGGCATGTTCGGCGGCCTAACTTGGACTTTCGGGGGCCGAACCTGAGTTTAGCCAGAACTCAGTTTCGTGCACAAGGACGCCTGTCAGTCCCTCCATCACCTGTTCAGACCTCAACACATGCATTTAACCCTTCTAAAACATGCATAAACACTTCAACAAGCCTAAGGGAGCTTCAAATAACTTTAAACTCCAACAAACAAGCTCACAAGACACACAGCAAACATAAAGGATTCATAAACCCTATGATGCACATCTCATGCAAACTCATGCCTAGCTCCCTTTTCCCTTTACAAAACTCATAAAAACATCATAAGAACCATGGATCAACACTTACCTCTTGAAGAACAAAGGCTGAGATGATCCAAACTCAAAGATATGGAGAAACCAAGCTTCAAAAGCTTCAAACTCCAAAACCTTGTTTAAAGCTCTCAACTCTTCAAAACAAGGGTAAAACTCATTACAACCGTGAAAGATTTGAAGAAAAACCATGAAAATACTTTAAGGAGATCAAGACCTCACCTAGGTCAGAAGGAGAGAAGAAACCTCCTCCTTTTTCTGCCACTCGGTGCCCTTATAGATGAGCAACCGCCTCAGGTTCGGCTGCCGAATCGCATGCAAAACTATGCAACCTTCGGCGGCCGAACTTAACCTTCGGGGGCCGAAACTAGGGAACTTTAGGCGGCCGAACTTAACCTTAGGGGGCCGAACATGGCAAAATGCCTCCTTGGCCATATCTCTTCAAAACTCAATCCTTTTCTACGCTAAACCTTTAAAAACACTTGAAAATATTTTAGAAAACTTTCTCTTACCCTTCCAGAGACCTCTGACATCCTCGAACTCCCCCGGACGGTAGGAATTCCGATGTCTGAATCTAGCCGGGTATTACACAAGTAGTAAAGAAAGCTTGTTGGACTAAGTCTATTTGCTTGAGAACAAGCAAAGGGCTAGGTGTGGGGGTATTTGATAGAGCCAAATTTAGACCCATTTTCCATATTGATATTTATGTTAATTTACACATTTTCTGATTAATTTTGTAGTTTTGATCTTATTTTGCAGAAAATGGAGTAAAATGGTAATTTGGCAAAAATGGCCTTAAATCTGCCCAAAAGAGAGCAAAACTGCACAAGCATGGTTTGCCCAACTTGTTTGCCCAAACCAAAGTGAAGCTGAAATAAAGAGGAAAAGTGATAACTGACTGACCAGACTGTTTGGGCAAACAGCGGAGCAAGACAGAGACAAGGACCAGGCACGTAGACAGCAGTCACGACAGACAGCCTGTTTGCCCAAACAACACCGGGCAAATAGCACCAGCAACCAGAAAAC
This sequence comes from Manihot esculenta, assembly GCF_001659605.2. Taxonomy (NCBI): domain Eukaryota; kingdom Viridiplantae; phylum Streptophyta; class Magnoliopsida; order Malpighiales; family Euphorbiaceae; genus Manihot; species Manihot esculenta. The sequence goes on along the minus strand of NC_035178.2, from coordinate 166,693 downwards.
TAGCAAATCTACCAAACTTGGGGACCAAGTCAACATGAGTCTTTTTACACTCCAATCACGTGGGACAGCTCAGCAACATATAATTCCACCTCAGCACTCTCTCCTACATATTTGGGAAGCCAAAAATAAAAAAGACAAAAATGCCCTCCAAGAATCCAAGTCCAAATAGGAAAAGGAGTCCCAACTCAACAAGGAAACCCTAGGGCAGCCACTCCAGCCTATAAAAGGACCAGGAAACCAACAGAAGAATCATCTTTGGATCTTTGGATCATCACTCATCCACGGCAGAAGCTGCACCAGTAGCCGCACCACACCAGTCAATAGGTATCCCACATCAGAAAGAGGTTAAAAGGGAGAGGGCCTTATAAGCCTATGCCCAAGAGACCCCAGTGGACGCGTTTTGGGAAGACAGGGTAGTAAATCCCTTGACCCAGAAATAAACGCGTTTTGGGAAGACAGGGTTTCAATCCCTTGACCCAAAGCGGACAATATTCACTGGTGTGGACCCAGAGGATGTTACAATAGGTATCATCATTACAAATTTTTACATAAAGATCATGTACCAAAGGGATTAACCATACATTAGGGCCAAGCACAATACTAATCCTCATTACATCTTTGTACAATACCTTACATTACATTACATGTCATTTCATGTCCACTACTAATCTATTACATAAACATAGCCTTTACCCTTGCTGACTTCCAGCTACCTCTGACCCTGCAAACCTGGGGGTTAGGGGAAAGGGATGAGCTACAAGAGCCCAATGAGCAGAATAATAAAAACAATTTAATAAACATATGCTTTTATGAAATGCATCACAACACAAACAATTCGCATCACGGATGGACTGACCCAAAAATCCCTCTACTCTGTGCCCGGCCCTCGGTGGATGACTCGCGGTTGTCAAAGCCGGTCAAAAATAACCTTTATGGTTATCAACAATTTACAACTGTAGATAGTGGTGAAAGGATCGAATCCACAGGAAATTGAGAACTCACCTATTTCTCTTTTTATGACCAAGAAAATAAACTGAAACGATAATAAACTAAAAATGAGATAAAAGACTGAAAGTGGGATCAAATGAGATAAACTGAAAATTGGGATCAAAACTGTCAACAAAATAACAGGGGGGGTTGAGATTGATTATAGTAAACTAATAATGAGAATAATAATGGAAAGCAAATAATTAAATAAAAAGTAATCAATAATGAGAAAGCTCTAGTTGAAGTATTGGATCCACTTTAGTTGTTGGGATTGATCACAGACACTTTGCTCTTTTGGGTTGATTCAATAGATTAGTTATAGAGATGGAAGACGCTTCTCACCACCATTATCTCTCTTTATTATTAAATTAATTAGGGAATGCCCTCTAATTAATTACTAATCAATAAGTTGCCAAGGAACGTCCTTGGGCCTCAGGCAACAAACAACTATCAATTGCATTAAGAAATAGAGAGATCCAATCCTAACTACCCAAACGTATGGAGATAACGCTAGATCATGCAACTTCCTTGGTTTTTATGCCAAGTGCTCTTATATAAGAATAATCTAAGCAATTACGGACTTAAATCATTCAAACTAACAAATAATTATTTTGCAATTAAAAATCAATGTAGATCTCAATAACAAAATAATATGAAAATTAAGTATGAAATTGCATAAATATTGAACTCCCAAAAATTAAACAATATTTGATCAAGTCTCACAACCCATTAAACAACTAAAACTTCAACCAATATTCAACTAGATTAAAATAATTTAGCCACTCATGGCTGAATTAAAAGCAGAAAAATAAAAAGGGAAAAGAAAAGAAAGAAGGAACTGAAGGATGGAGGCGGGGAGCTCCTTGAGCCAGGCTGCGGAAATTGCCAAATTGAATTTGAATGTCTCCGGTTCTTCGGCCACTAAGGCTCCTTAAATAGAGCTGGGCATGCGCCCTAATTTGGAATTGCTGGCCATGTGTGGGAGTGGATCGAGTGCGCGAGTGGTCCACGTGAAGTTGGAATTGAAGTGCGGTTCGCTTGAGCTGAAGTGGGAGCGTGCAAGCTGTTTAGCCCATGTGCATTGGTGGGTCCGTCGTGTGAGAATGCGCTTAGCCCATTGGCGTGAAGCGTGAGTGGTGTGGGCCATGTTGCAAGTGAACGGTGCGGTCTTGATCCACGTGAAGAGAGCTTTGAAGTGGTTTGGCGGGAGCTTGGTTCGCGTGAAGAGCTTTGAAGCGGGCCCACGTGCGTGAAGGTTGTGGGTCCTTAGTTCCAAGTGAACGTGCGGGCCATTTGCGCATTGATGTGTGGGAGCTGGCCTTAGGCGGGCCCATTGCGTGAGTGGGAATGGTCATGAGTGCAAGGTGGAGTCCATGTGCTTGGCCCATTGAAGCGCCTTGGCGGGTCCATTGCGTGAGTGGGCTGCGTGAATGGCAGGTCCATTGCGCTGGTCCATGTGCAAGAGCGTGAGTTGATGAGGAGCACTGGTTCATGGTGCGGATATGGGCTCAAGTGCCAAGTTACTTTAAAGTTCAAAGTCTTTTCCTCATTTAGCTTGATTTGGATTCAATTTGGCTGGCTTGCTCTCTTTTGCCCCAAATAAGGCAGTTTTAGGGGGATTTTCTCCAAAATGTCCTTTTACACCATTTTCTGCAAAATAATATTAAAAGCAATAAATTAAGCAGAAATCATGTAAATATTCATCAATAATATTAATATAAAATGGACTAATTTATGCTCTATCAGTAGAGATCCTCAGGACTTCTATTACATAACATAAGCTCTGTGCCAGGAGCGTAGTGCAGGCCACACCTGGTCTTTCATGTGCTCTGTGCCCGGCCCTCGGTGGAGCTTCTCAGGACTTCTATTACATAAAAATAACATCTAGAGAGCTAATGGGTCGTCCTGTTGTCCATCCACACCCACAATAAATAATGCAATGCGTCATATTCGTGAATTCTAATGCAAACAACCTATTACATATCATGATGCATGAACATGCTTAAAACATTTGATTGCTTTAAAAATAAAAGATTAGTTTAGTTCTACTCACCTCTGGCTGACGCTTTACTGACTCTGAAGCAGCTATCTCACTGCTGGTCACCTCGGTTCCTCAGGTCCGATCATACACAGGACTCAAATGAGGGACCAAACATACTCTAACATGACTCTAAACAACTCCCCAAAACCCCCCTAAAACACCATAAAATAGGCATTGAAAACAGGCAAAGGAAGGCTGGACAGGGGACTTTCAGCGGCAGGTTCGGCAGCCGAAGGTCCCTTCAAAGCCGAAAGTCAGGCACTTTCAGGGGCAGGGTTCAGCGGCCGAAAGACCATCCAGAGCCGAAAGTCACAACCTTCGGGGGCAGGTTCGGCGGCCGAAACTCCCTTCCAGAGCCGAAAGTCCCAACTTTCGGGGGCGAGTTTAGGCGGCCAAAACTGCCTCCCAGGCAGGTTCGGCGGCCAAAACTGGCTTCGGCGGCCGAAACTGGGTCCTCCCGAAGGGCAGAACCCAATTCTGCCATCCCACATTCAGCCATCCAAACTTCCCAACACACATATACCTATACTAAAACATGCATAAACACATTCTCAAGCATATAAGGGCATAAAACTAGCCTATACCCCAACAAACATCAACATAGCATCACATTTAATATTAAACTAACATTGTAACGACCCGAAAATCGGACCGCTACCGGCGCTAGGATCCAGATCGGCTTAAGGCCGCTGGGACCCGTAGCAAGCCTGACATATAACCTGTAAACCTGTATAATCCCATACATGATCAACAACATACATAAAAATTAAAACTTTTCTTTCCAAATACATCAACCAAACTCAACCTGTGCATATACATTAACATAACATTGATCCCTCTGTGGGATCTCATCAGTGTCCCCAATGGGTAACATAACATATGTTGAGTTGGATTACATAACATCATAAAAGCCTCTAAGATCATGTAATAAAAGGGATAACAACAATCTATGGTCAAGCACACCTCTAACATCCATAAACATCATCTCATTACATATCTATACTGATTAAGACATTACATTACAATTTGATCATGTCCTTTGCTAGCTATTACATAATCATGACTTCTTTACTCTATCCCGACTCCTGCTCTATACTGTACCTGCAAGCCTGGGGATAAAGGGAGAGGGGTGAGCTAAAAGCCCAGTGAGCAGAACTATAAAACATATTAACACTATGCTCTATGAAATGCACCATAACACAGACAATTCACATAAGGGTTGGGTAAACTTGTCACCAATTAGTCCAAGCTAACTCTGTGCCAGGCCGTAGCATGGGGTCCTGGTCTTCCTGTCATAACATACATTACTTACCATTGTCCCAGGGCCTCCTCTGGGCTCCTGGTCTTCGAGTCCTATAACCGTGCCAGGCCGTAGAATGGGGTCCTGATCTTTCTTTAATCTGTGCCAGGCCGTAGAATGGGGTCCTGGTCTTCCTGTCATGGACTAATTAGGTCATCCAATATTCACCCACATCAACAACAATCGATGCAATGCGGCATATTCGTGAAAACTAATGCAATCATCCTATTGCATAATCATGATGCATGAAACATGATAAAACATTTAATTTCTCAATTTAAAAGATTAAGTTTAGTTCCACTCACCTCTGGCTGACTCTGACAACACCGAAGCAGCTGAACTCACTGCTGGGGTCCTCGGGTCCGAACCTACACAGGTGGACTCAAATGAGGGATGTAATACCCGGCTAGACTCCGGTATCGGAATTCCTACCGTCCGGTGGAATCTCGGATGTCGGAGACCTCTAGAAGGGTAAAACCATGTTTTCATGAAATGTTTTAATGTTTTTGATGATTTTAAATGAAAAGGAAATGAGTTTTTGCATGAAAACAACCTTGGAGGAAAACCCAGGTTCGGCCGCCGAAACTCAAGTTCAGCCGCGCAACATGTAGGCATTTCGGGTGTGCCTTAGGCCCCCGAAGGCATAGGTTGAGGAAAGTCCAGGTTCGGCCACCGAACCTCAAGTTCGGCCGCCGAACATGGCATGCATGCGGAGGCACATTCGGCCCCCGAACGTGGCCTGGCCAGCCACTATAAAAGGGTCCCTTAGCTGAAAACGGGCGAGTTTTTCTCCCCATTGTCGGCCAAGGTGAGCTCTCCGCCATTCCTCACCATCCTTGAGTTCTTTCCTTCAAATCTTTCAAGATTTTCACAAGTTTTTACGTTGTTTTGAAGATTTTCGAGTTTAAAGCAAGTTTTGGAGCTTTGAGGTTCAAGAACTCAAAAATCTCCCACCTCCGAGTTTAGGACGTCTCTCTCTCGATCTTCAAGAGGTAAGAGCCGATCTTAAGCTCATTTCATGTTTAAAGTAAGTTTTATGCAAGATCTATGGGGTAGAATGCATGTTTAGCTCATAGTTAGGTTTTTGAGTTAATGTTATGTTTTGAGCAATGTATGTTGGATTTGTGTTGTTGTTGTGTGTTGTAGTTGGGGTTTAAGTTAGTTTGAAGCCCCTAGGAGCCAATGTATGTATATTTGCATGTTTTGGTTGAGCTTAATGCATGATTGGAAGTTTTGGAGGCAAATGTGCTTAAAGGAGCCAAGTTTCTGCCCTTTGGCAGAAACCAGGTTCGGCAGCCGAAGGAACTTTCGGCCGTCGAACATGGCTTGGGAGGCAGGCCTTTCGGCTGCCGAAGTTGCCCCCGAAAAGAGACTTTCGTCTCTGTCTGGGACTTTCGGCCGCCGAAGGTGCCGCCGAACCTGCCTGGATTTCGGCTCTGGAGGGACTTTCGGCCGCCGAAGGTGCCGCCGAACCTGCCCTGTTCTGCCTTCCTTTGCATGTTTTTGCATGATTGTTTTGAGGTGTTTTAGGGGGTTTTTGGGGGATGTTTTTAGAGTTATGTTCTAGTTGTTTGGTCCCTCATTTGAGTCCACCTATGTAGGTTCGGACCCGAGGAACCGAGGACCCCAGCAGTGAGTTCAGCTGCTTCTAAGTCAGTAAAGCTTCAGCCAGAGGTGAGTAGAATAAACCTTATGTTTTTAAAGCAAATGAATTATACAGTTGAGCATGTTCATGCATCATGAACGCCATGTGATGAAATAGGTTGTTTGCATTAGAATCCACAAATATGTTGCATTGCATTTATGATGTTGATGTGGATTGGTTATTGGATGACCCTTTAGTCCTCATATGATATGATGATGCTACGGCATGGTATGGTATGGAAGTCCAGGTTGTACCCATTCTACGTCCCTAGCACATTGGAATGTTATGATATGTTATGTTAAGAGAAAGACCGGTTGTACCCATTCTACGTCCCGGCACTTTGGAATGTAGAGGACTATTGGTGACAATACCATCCGAGATGTGATTTTGTTGTGATGTGTTGCATTACATGATGGCATGAGATTTAAATGTTGTTTTCTATTATTCTGCTCACTGGGCTCTAGTAGCTCACCCCTTTTCCCTAATTCCCCCAGGATTGCAGGTACGGGCTAGACAGAGAAGTCAAGAAGAGTAAAGTCTTGTAATTGTAATAGTTAGAAAGTGGACATGATAAAATTGTAAGATGATGTATAATTGGATAGTTATGTTATGTATAATGATCTTTAGGATTAGAAGTTGTGCTTGACCTTATAGATATTGTAATCCCTTTTGATACATGATCTTAATGATTATTGATGACTATGTTAGCCAACTCAACACATGTTATGCCACCCATTGGGGGCATTGATGAGATCCCACCAAGGGGTCAAGTTTATGATCATGTATATGTTCAGTGCATGCACAGTTTGAGTTTGGTGTATGATAGAATGTATGAAAGAAAAGTTTTAATTTTTATGTATGTTGTTGATCATGTATGGGATTAAACAGGTTTACAGGTTGCATGTCAGGCTTGCTACGGGTCCCGGCGGCCTTAAGCCGATCCGGATCCTAGGGCCGGTAGCGGTCCGATTTTTGGGTCGTTACAAGGGACCAGACATACTAGAACATATCTCTAAACTACTCCCAAAAACCCCCTAAAACATCATGAAACAACCATAGAAAAACAAGTAAAGGAGGCCTGGACAGGGCACTTTCGGCGGCAGGTTCGGCGGCCGAAAGTCCCTCCAGAGCCGAAAGTCAGGCAGGTTCGGCGGCACCTTCGGCGGCCGAAACTCCCAGACAGAGACGAAACTCATGCATGTTCGGCGGCACTTTCGGCGGCTGAAACTGCCAGACAGAGACGAAAGTCTCCTTTTGGGGGCAAGCTTCGGCAGCCGAAAGGCTGCCTCCCCAGCCATGTTCGGCGGCCGAAAGTCCTTCGGCTGCCGAACCTGGTTTCTGCCAAAGGGCAGAAACTTGGCTCCTTTTGCATATTTCGCCTCCCAACCTTCCAAACATGCATCAAACCTATTCTACAACACACATACACAAGCATACATGTTCCTAGGGGCCTCAAACCATCATAAACCCCATCTACAACACATCAAGCATCCACATTGTTTATGAACATACATTTATACCCATAAACATAACCATAACCTAAACATGCATTCTAACCCATAGATCCACTTAAAACTTACTTAAAACATACAATAAGCTTAAGATCGGCTCTTACCTCTTGAAGATCGAGAGAGAGACGACCTAAACTCGGAGGTGGGAGAGATTGGGTTCTTGAACCTCCAAGCTCCAAAACTTTGCTTAAAAGCTCAAATCTTTAAAACAAAGTTAAAACAAATGAAAATCTTGAAAGATCTAGAGGAAAAGCATCAAAGATTGGTGAGGGACGGCAGAGAGCTCACCTTGGCCGAAAATGGGGAAAAAGCTCGCCCGTTTTCGGCTAAGGGACCCTTTTATAGTGGCTGGCCAGGCCACGTTCGGGGGCCGAACGTGCCTCCGCATGCATGCCATGTTCGGCGGCCGAACTTGAGGTTCGGCGGCTGAACCTGGACTTCCTCACTTATGCCTTCGGGGGCCTAAGGCACATCCGAAATGCCTGTATGTTCGGCGGCCGAACTTGAGTTTCGGCGGCCGAACCTGAGTTTTCCTCCAAGGTTCTTTTTACTTAAAACCATAAAACACATTAAAACATTTTATAAAAACATGGTTCTACCCTTCTAGAGGTCTCCGACACCCGAAATTCCACCGGACGATAGGAATTCCGATACTGGAGTCTAGCCGGGTATTACAAACATAAACCCTAACATTTTAGATCTACTCTAAAACATGCATCATATACCCTTAACCCCTTTTTAAAACTTACTTAAAATATATAGAAAGATGAGGATCTACCCTTACCTCTTGAATATCGAGGGTAGGCGTGACCCAACTTGGAGATGAGGAGAAACGAGCTCCGAAGGTCTCCAAACTCCAAAACTTTGATCTAAGCTTAAAATCTTCAAAACATGGTAAAAACTCATAAAAATCTTGAAGGATTTGAAGGAAAATATAAAATCAACCATGGAGGGTCAAGAACTCACCTTTGCCCAAAAATGGAGAGAAAAACTCGCCCATTTTCGGACAGGGGACCTTTTATAGGTGGCTAGCCAGACCACCTTCGAGGGCCAAAGGTGCTTCCACAACTCCACCATGTTCGGCGGCCGAACTTGAGGTTCGACGGCAACAAAAGGGAGCCATCTTTGGCGGCCGAACGTGAGGTTCGGCGGCCGAACCTGGCATTTCCCTTCAAAACTTTCTTTTCTGTTTCAAAACTCAATTTGTTTCTTCATTTAAAACCATAAAACATATAAAAACATTTTAGAAAACCTTTATTTTACCCTTCTAGAAGGCTCCAACGTCCGAGAAATTCCGAATTCCAACGGAGATTCCGGATTCCAACGGAGATTCCGCCGGAAGGTAGGAATTCTGATGCCGGGGTCTAGCCGGGTATTACAGAGCCTCACTGGTCTTTCTCTCACATCGTGCCAGGGGCGTAGAATGGGCCTCACTGGACTTTCATACCATATCATAACATATCATATCGAGGGTTAGTGGGTCATCCAATATCCATCCACATCAACATCATATTATGCAATGCATCATATTCGTGAATTCTAATGCAAAACAACCTAGTACATATCATGGCATTCGTGATGCATGAACGTGCTAAAAATTTCATTTACTTTAAAACATAGTTTAGTTCTACTCACCTCTGGTTGACGCTAGACTGACTCTGAAACAGCTAACTTTGCTGGCCTCCTCGGCTCCTCGGGTCCGATCCTACACAGGTGGACTCAAATGAGGGACCAAACAAACTCTAACATGACTCTAAACAACTCCCCAAAAACCCCCTAAAACATCATCAAAACATGCATAGAAAACTAACAAAGGAAGGCTGGACAGGGGACTTTCGGCGGTAGGTTCGGCGGCCGAAAGCCTTCACAGATCTGAAAGTCACTAACCTTCGGGGGCAGGTTCGGCGGCCGAAACTCCCCTCCAGAGCCGAAAGTCCAACTTTCGGGGGCGAGTTTAGGCGGCCAAAACTGCCTCCACAGGCAGGTTCGGTGGCCGAACATGGCTTCGGCAGCCGAACCTGGATTTTCCAGAATGGCAGAACCCGATTCGCCTCTCTCATCTAGCCTCCCAAAACCCTCCAAACTCATACTCAACACTCAAAAGCATGCATAAATACATCATCAAGCATATAGGGGCATAAAACTAGCCTATACCCCAACAAATATCACATTTATCATTAAACTAACATAAATCCTAACATTCTAAATCTACTTTAGACATGCATTAACCACCCTTAAAAACCCCTCAAAACTTACTTAAAACATAAAAGAAGGTGAGGATCTACGCTTACCTCTTGAAGATCGAGAGGAGAGGTGATCCAAACTTGGAGATTGGGAGAAATCGAGCTCCGGGGGTCTCCAAGATTCAAAACTTTGATCTTAGCTTAAAATCTTCAAAACAAAGGTAAAAACTCATCAAAACTTGAAAGAAATGAAGGAAAACATAAAATCAACCAAAGGAGGGTGAAATCTCACCTATGCCCGAAAATAGAGAGAGAAAACTCGCCCATTTTAGGACAAGGGGCCTTTTACAGGTGGTTGGCCAGACCACCTTCGGGGGCCAAAGGTGCTTCCGCAAGAGCCCAATGTTCGGCGGCCGAACATGAGGTTCGGCGGCCGAACATGAGGTTCGGCGGTCGAACCTGACTTTTCCCTCCTTGGTCTTTTTCTTTCAAAACTCAATTTCTTTCTTCATTAAAACCATAAAAGCATTAAAAACATTTTATGAAAACCTTATTTTACCCTTTTAGAAGACTCTGACATCCGAGAATTCCGGATTCCAACGGAGATTCCGCCGGAAGGTAGGAATTCCGATGCCGGGGTCTAGTCGAGTATTACAGCTCGTCTAGAAATTAGAGTTTAAGTATGACTCTGTTCTTTATCCTTCCATGAATTTGGTGTGACCACGCTTGATCTCAGAATATAGAGTCCAAATTGGATTTTTCTCTTATTATTCTCCAATCCTACCAAGATAACAAAATTTAAACGAATCAACCTAAAATCAAACTCAATATCTAAATATTTTAGAATATTAAAACTACATAGTTGTACATATTATCAATCTCTAGTGCCATCTCCTCTTGAGTGTCATATATATTGGACGATGCGACACTTGATTTGAACACATTCAAGCCAAGTTAGCTTTAAGAATCACCTGATACTCTGTGAACATAAACAACCTAATTTCTTAAAGTTATATAAGCGAACAATGAAGCCAACATGCAGCATTCAATCAGAAGTCTCATAATAAGTATAAGAGATAAGAACTGAACATGAAAATTCATGAACATGCTATTTATTTTATTATAGGGGTAAAATAGTAATTATACATCATCATCGATATAATCGTTACAATAATTCTCACCTTCCTAGTAGATAGGGGGACAGTCTACAAAGAGTGAAAAATTCAGAAACTCCGTAGACTAATTGGGCTTAACCCTTGCTGGTGGCCGATTAGTCACTATTCTCCAAAGAGGTTTAGAAACAATGTGGCTTGTAACAGGAGAAGACATTAATATGTTTTAAACGACACATCCCTAAATAAATAATTTAAAGAGAATCACAGATATCTGATATAACTCTTAATTTATTTTTATTTTATACTAATTTATTTTAATATTATTTTTTAAAAACTCTATTATTAAAAAATTATAATTTTGATCTCTAAAATTCTAAAACCCTAACGCTTCCCTATAGGCAATTGCAATTTTTCTTTTTTCTTTTTTCTTCTTTACTTTTTCTGCTTGCTAGATCCCGATTGGCAATCACAAATGATTTCGATTCATTAACCGTACCATAACTGTTTAGTAAGACACGGCCACTGGATTCTCGCTTTAAATGCTATGCAAAAAAAAAAAAAGGGTCTAAAAAAATTATAATGTTTCCATCCTTTTGTCATTTAATTTCAAGTCTTGACATTTTTGAGAAATTAACTAAATCATCTCTATTTCATCATTACTCAATACAAATGTTCATATATTTTACAAAATTCAATTTTTTTGAACCTTTTTATTAAATTGCTTATATTATTTATTTTCAATAGTTTTAATATACATATTATGTAATTTTTATAATTTAAAATATTTATATTATTTAGACAAAATAAAATTACTACTTTTAAAAAAAATAATTAAATTTAATTTTATAAAATATAAGACCATTTTAATTGAATAATTTTAAAATAGGATAAATTAATAAATTTTTTAAAAATTATTGAGCGGATAATAGTTTTTTTATTTTTTAAAATTTTATACTAATTTCAAATTTAGATTGAGGTTTTTAATTTTCAAGATTAGGGGTTTTAATATTTTGTATAAAAACTAATTAATTATATGTTCTACTATAATTGGAGTGATATCTTAAAAAGGGCCATTTGAAATAATAATAAATTATTCTACATCGCGTAGATAAGGACACACTCAATTCCAATTTGAAATCAAAATAAAATTTTTTGGAAGTTTTGAAAAATTGATTTATTGTATTAAAATGGCACAAATTTCAATTTTTTAGTGTTAACAGCTCTTTTAAAAATATTTTAATAATATAGTAAGACAAATGAAGTATATATTAAGAACTTTAATTTATATTTGAAAAATATTTTTTAAAAAATATTTTTTATAGAAAATATTTTCTATGAAGCACATTTTTTATAAAAAATATTTTTAAATAAAATAATTTATTTTTTATTATTTAATTTTAATTTAAAAAAATAAAATTTATTAATTCAGAACTGTCTCATATTCCAGATCTCTGGTTATTAGAAATGAAAATGGTGGTATCTGCAACTCCTTGGACAGTGGCCACAATGTCCTATTATCACTATAACAACGTCCATGAAGAGAAAAAAGCAGGTCAACTTCAGACTAAAAGTATATTTAAAGTGAGGAATCGAACAAACCACAGAACCGCACTAGGAAAATATTAAAATTTTTGAACATCAACCAGCATCTAAATCGAGGAACTTCCACAGATGGAGAACATTGTCCCAAGGGGAAGGATAGTGTGCTCTTCAATGATGGATGCTTTGATTGCTTTGATATTAATGAACGAAATATTCATTGATCCTAAACTAGTAAGGTAGGTTATTATATATATATATATATATATATATATATATATAAAATAATTTGAAAAAAAAAACTCGACTCTTCTATTTAATATATCTTTCCGAAAAAGTTAAATTGTGTTTACCGAAAATATATTTTTTTGAAAAAATTAAATTGTGTTAGAAAATTTAGTATTCTGTAATTAGTTTAATCATTAACAGAACAAATAAAGTGAATGTAGAAATACATATTTTGTATTCTTCTCATTGTCTACCCATAAAAATAAAAGTATTAAGAATTGAATAATCGCATAATAAAAAAGATAAATATAAAAAATAATATAAATTTAATATAATTTATCAATTTAGCTATTTATTGCGGCTATTTTTTTTTTATTTTTTTTTAATTTTTAAACAAAATACACTAATATGATAGTATTACATTTATATGTTCATAAAAAACATAAAATAGACAAAATAGTTTTCAAAAAATTTGCATTCGACCCTTGAACCCCCGCCTTCGGATGGGTGGTTACCGCCTCCCACAGTCCCAGCCAACTCTTTGCGGAATTGAATGCTACCGTGGGTATGGTGTACGGCTATAATATATATGCACGAAGAAGGATGCTTGGGCTTTGTAGTTGATTCCAAACACAATACTCCAAAACCATTGCAGTTCAGATGTAAGCAAAACAATTAATGCCATTGTTTGACTTCCTCCTCAGTGAGATGTAATCAAAGGAACAGCGTACGGCTTACACAAGATTGGGTAATCACAGGAGCTACAGAAAGAAAACACTTGGAGATCACAAATGTGAATATCCTTGTGCGTGACATCTTCACTGCATAAGACTATGTACAGATATTGACTTATCGACAGTAACACATTAAGAGTTAACAAGCCTTTAGGGACAGATATAGCCGGCCAAACCCCTCATGCCTGCCCTGTCTTGAGTGAAGATTCGAAAAATTAAAAACAAAGGAGCAGCTACGGGATCTCGTCAACTTCTAACTTCTAAAGCATATATTATTATGTATGGTTCTTTAAACATCCCAAAGGCAATTTTCGTCTCGTTTATTGGTCATCATCCCCCCATATATACAGGTTCCTTGTAGTCGACAACCAAGCTGCATAGCTCTCTCCTCCTTTTCACAGCCACATTTCTCTGCTTCTTCCTGGAAGCACGAATTATAAGATAGAGGACATGGAAGAATCAAGTAAGGGAGCCAAAAGGAACAGGCAGAGATCTTCCAGTTCCATGGCAGGCTATTTTCACGATCCATGCCAAAATTTTTCTGCACCTAGAGACCATTTTTGCCAGTCTTCTAACTTCACACATGCAACTTCACCAAAAGCAACAGCAGTGGAGCAGCCACTAAAGCATGGGCGCGATTGCTACTACATCCAGTCTTCTTGGCCTCCATCAATAAGCAAAGGTCTTGCAGCATCTCCTGGCAAAATTGACAAAATTAAGACAAGTCACAATTCCCAACGAAGTGGCTGGAGTGTTGCCTGGCAATGGTCAAGAATGCGCCAAAGCATAATCAGAAAAAATAATGCAACCGACTTTCTAAGTACAAGGTCTTTCAATGGATATCCCCAGGAAATTACTTTTGAAGCCAATTGCTCACAAGAAAACTCAAGGAAAGAAATTGATCCTATAAACCCGGATAATTTCTCCCAATCCGGCTACAGTTATGGATATTTCAGCAATGATATCCAACATAGTCATAGCCAGCAGAAGAGGCTTAGCATGAGTGAGCACAGGTCAAGCACAAGCCTCAGTCACAAGTACCAGCCAAAGAGTTTCCAGCAGCTGGTAGGCCATGAAATTAACATTAAGGTCATATCTAATGCTATTCAGGGGAATAAAGTCGCCCAACTGTATCTTTTTCATGGTCCTAGTGGCACTGGAAAGACATCAATTGCTAGAGTATTTGCCATGGCATTACTCTGTGAATCTACTTCACCTGAAAAACCATGCTGGACTTGCAGAGGATGTAGTAGAAGCCTTTATATGATGAAATTGTGCTCTGGAACTAGAACCACTGGATTTCAAAGAATTAGTACACTTCTCCAGCGCACGTCATTTGCACAAGCAGTGCCAGGATTTAAGGTTTTCATAATCGAGGAGTCTCATTCACTGACCGTAGAAGCGTGGGATGATCTTTTGGGTATATTAGAAAATATAAACAGTGCTACTTTCATTTTTGTGTTGATTGCTGATGATGCAAACACGATTCCAGAATCCATATCATCAAAATGTCAGAAATTCTCTTTTCCAAAACTTAACAACAAGGATGTCGCATTAAAGCTAGCAAGAATAGTCGCTCAGGAGGCAATTACAATTGAAAAAGACGCTGTGGAACTGATTGTTGCCAAGGCAGAAGGATCACTGAAAGAAGCAGAACACATATTGGGTCAGTTAATTTTATTGGGTCCAAGAATCACTAGTTCCATGGTGCAACAACTTGTAGGTGCCTTTTCTTTTAACTTCTCTATCAGCTTTCACGCTCCTCCATATCCATTGCAAAAACGACACTCTAGCAGTATGTCAACCACCTTCCACAAAAGGGAGGAATGCCTATGACTCAGGTAAGGGGGTACATTACCCCTTTCCACAGAGGTCAAAATTTTACTGGTGCATGACATATTTATGGAAGACTATGATACCATGTTAAATTTGTGTCGGACCTAACTCAGCCTAAAAATTAATTCGAGGGGATTCAACATACCCCTCATGCCTAAAAGCCCAGAATTTTACTGGTACATGGTCTAACTCACCCAAAAACTAGTTTAAGAGAGAGTGTCCATGGCTCATATAAGGGCATTACCCTTTTTACAACCGAGGTTGGATTCAACAGAAACTTTCAATAATGAAATGTTTTCCTTATTTTTCTGCATGCAGGTAGGTCTAGTTCCAAAAAGTAAACTCATCAATTTACTCAAAGCAGCTCTTTCCGGAGACGCTAGGAAAACGGTTATAACGGCAAAGGAATTGATTGCATCTGGGGTTGAAGCTGAAGTCATTGTATACCAATTGACATCCCTCATTATAAATATACTTACTATCACTAGTCCTGCTCACTCAGGAATTGATGGGCCATCCAAAGATGAGGAATCGCTAGAAACTGAATCACAATTCAGTAAGATGCATAAATTATTAAACATTCTATGCTTCAGTATCTCCCCACCCACTAACTTACGGGGAAAATTTTGCAGAAGACACTCAATCAGAGAACTTATGCCATGCGTTAAAGATATTACTTGAAGCGGAGAAGCAGCATAGATCATCTTTTGCCAACATTACATGGGTATATAGGGCTCTTCTACATATTGCTTCGCGAGATATTTCTGAGGGAATATCTTCAGGAATCTCCTTTTCTAAGAGGACAGTACAATCCTCGGGTACCCTTTTAAGCATTGAAATAAAATACAATTTTTAGAAGTCAACTAGGAAGAGAAATGGTCCAAGGAGCATAACTGAGAAACCATATAAAATTCCTGCAGGTGACACAATCCAATCTCACAGCAGAAACTTGGCAAGTCATCATTGCAACTTTGAGACTTGCGTGCAACAAAGTACACGCAGCAGAGACCTAAAGATGAAATCCAAGGGGAAAGGAGTTGAGAGTGAGCTCTACTTAGCTAACACGAAAGACATGGATGAGATTTGGTTGAATATTCTTGAAAGAATAGAAAGCAAGGATATGAAAGAATTCTTGTCCAGCCATGTGAAGCTTGCATCGTTAACAGTATCCACTGGTAATGCTCTTCTTCCTACTAGGTAGTTGTTTAATGCAATAACTATTTACTTGCTATAAAGAAAGTTTATTCAAGTGAAACCATTTTTTTTTGGGTTGTAAATTATTCATTCGCAACAGCCAATGTCATTGTACATTTGATGTTCAAAAAAGCTGAAGACAAGCTGGCAGCCCAGATGTCTGAAGAAAGCATTTCGAAAGCTTTAGAAACTGCCATTGGGTGCTTGGTTTTGGTAAATATGAGCTTGGAGGCAGTTGACTTAGGAATCATCAAAGAAGATACAGACTCTTCCAAAAACTACCAGCCAGCAGAATGCAATCATCCAAGAGAACGGCATAAAAATTCATTTCCTGAGATTTTACACAACAAAAGTCCTGGGGCCACATTGCACCAAAGTATATATAGGAAATTGGAACCTCCATTAGTTAACAATGCACAACACGCTGAACTGAAAGATAACACATTAATATCGGAAATGCAAGCAACAAGAGAAACAAAGACACGCAGTCAGATTTTACCCTGTTTTGGACCTCTGATGCAGGAGAACCAAATGAGAACCTCCACAGGTCCCACAAACAATTCTTTGGGGAAGGATCAATTTTTGCTAGATATAGCCCAGATATTAAGAAATGAAGAGCCTGAACACAAATGGTTGTCGTTGTCCTTTTTTCAGCAAAATGATGCAAGTGTCGAGCCATACAGCCAAGATATCCTGTACGAAAATGCAAATGGAGACAAAGAGAATAGAGCGAAAAAAGACCCAGAGCTGCAAAAAAACTCCTCCAAAGTTCATGAAGTTAATAATTTGCACAAGAACAGAGAAAGCATGTAAGCAGGAAAACACACGATATTTTTCTGTCCTTTTTTTTGGCATTTAAATATAGAAAAATGAAGTTGATCCTCTTTCTCTCTTTCCTATAATTTTGAACAGGGGATTATTCCGCTCTTGGAGTTGCAAGGAGGTGTTTTGTCAGAAGAAGACAAGAAGAAAGAATCGTCCATTAGCATGATTGTTAAAAAATAACAACGCGTATATATCTTGGAAGTAATCCAAACTGGTCCTCCGCCAAAGCTGTGCTTCCAAAAATAGTTTCTATATCCATTCATAAAATACTGTTTGCCTGAGCTCTATAGTAACATTGTCTGTCTATTGGTATCTTCGAAATCTGAATTTTAAAACCTGGCAAAGTATACATGTGAATTTCATTCCTTTGCAATGGTTTACACTTCACAATTTCTCAGAGATCCATCAACTTTTTCCACCGCCCACGCAATACTACAAGGCAAAAGCTCCATCTATTGAAATGGATCCACATTTAAGGTCTAATTTAAAGCAGGATTCTGAACTAGGAAAGGAATTTCTTCATACATATCAACTTGTCTAAATTTATTAATACACATCTCCAAGTGTTGGATGATTAAACGGGCTTCTAGCTGATATCAGCTATGATCGACACCCACAGAAAGAGGCATCTATATATGTATATTTTTTTATATATATAAAACTGAGCTCTACTGAGTTAACATACACCCCTTTTAGCACCGCCTGAACAGGTTGTCCTATGTCCAAATTCTCCTTCCCGCAACCCTCCCCCCCCAAAAAAAAAGGTATGATATGCAGGTGGGATCTGCAAGAAAACTAAGATATCTCCGAGTTAATAAACATACAGAACATAATAGATCCCAATTACTAGCAACATAACAAAAGGAGAAACAAATTCTATAGACCTCTAGTAATAATTGCATAAGTTACAAAGACCGTAACACAAACGAACATTTAAAGAAAACAAACAATGATAAACAGGAAGATGTCACCTTTCCACCTTCTTTGCTCCCAAAATCTATGCAGACAAAAGGACTATCGAGTGTGGTTCTTCTCCTTAGTTATTAGCAGACATGATTCCTAATGCAGGACATGTTGCCGTAAAGAAGAGTTTAAAACAGAAGGACCATGATATTGAGGACAACAATCAAGGCTGATTCTGCAGATGAAACCACTTCTTTTATTTGAAAATCAGACTGTCCCTAATCACTTCCCTTATCTGAGAATTAGACTGTCCCTGAATCTTGAACACCAATAAGACAACATTCTCAAAAAGATGATTTACAAAGTTTCATATATTTCATACTCAGAAGCCAAACCCTAACCTTCGATTGGTCTATCATATAACATCCTTAAAGATAATTATCGAGGACTATGGTCGCAGCAGCTAACTTTAACCCTCATCATATATCCATGATGTATAATTAATGAGTAAATAAGATAATCACAAATGTAGATTTTATCCCTCATACATGATAAAGAAGTCATTTACTCAAATTTAACAGAACTTTCTTGCTCTTATCTGCCAGAACCATGTAAGCCTTAACAAGCTCCTCCTTAACCATGAAAAGTACAGAGGCTGCAAAAACACTCTGTACTATCTTTGTGCCCATCCCCTTATAAAAACCAAGCACTCCTTCATAACGGATCATTTTAGTTACTGCATCAAGTGTGCCTGCATTTATACCATTGGAGAAGTTATAGAAAGAGGAAGAGAAGCAAGACATGCACTTCTCATAGGTCAATGATGTCAAAGTATCCAAGAAAGAAGGCATAAACCAAATGAAGAACAAAAAAGAAACAATAAATTTATCATGAGAGCTGATATGTGCACATTAGGGTGAGCAAATGGTTCAAACTAAAAGACCAATAAAAACAATTTAATTCGAAAAGTCAATTTGATTTTCTGAGGGAAAAATCGGAAATACTGAAGCAAACCAAACCAAACTAAATAATTTACTTTTACATTAATTGTTATTGAGTCTATATTACAGTTAAAAGTACTATTATTTCTACTCTTATAGATCCTTAAATGGGATAATAATGGATCATATATGCTATTACGCGAGAGAAACTGAGTTTGGCATTTTAGAGCACCACAGGTACTTCTATCTTCTCATTAGTTTGTTGACCAAAATTTTCATGGTCACTACTCGATTGGTTCTGGTTCCCCCTTTTATTAACGGTTTGAACTAGTTTAGAAATTTGTCGAGCTAAACTATTCAAACATGCATCACATCGTTGCATAAAAAAATTCAGTTTTTCTTCTAAATTTGTTGGATCACCCATGACGAACAATTGACAGCGAAAGAGATCAATAAAGTGAGCTCTTAACACCTCATGATTCAAGAAAAAAAGAGTCTCAATCTCACAATTTTCAGAATAAATCTATTTGTTTTATTGAATAAATAGGAATCCTTATAGTAGAAGTCTAATAAAAGTTACCATTGGATAACAAACTATTAAGATAATATATTAGAAATCTAATAACAAACAACTAAAATAAGATAATAAAGATAAGAAACTACTACATAAATGCATTCTATTTATTATTGATAAAATGTAATCTTAATTGATAGATTTTCTCAAAATTTAAACTCTCTTGAAGAATAGATTTGGTCTATCCATAATTTAGGATGATGGTGAGATCCGGCGAGGTGTCCAGATGAGGACATCTAGGTAGAGGTCTGATTAGCTAAGTTGATCATCGCTCTGTGATCGGTTCGTCAGATCCCTCTATGCTTGGTTTTGAGGAATGAGACCTGTAAGATGAAAAAGACAGTCAGGGGTCCACCTGAGAAGTTTTCAGTGAAGACCCTTCAATACTCAAGTCAGATCTGGAAATTTTATAGAGTTAAGGGAGGTAAAACAGAGAAGATAAGAGAATAGTGGTTCTGGATTCTCTCTGTGTGATTGCAAGAGAGAGAGAAATAGGGTCCTCTTTCAGAAGGAGATCCCCCTCCTTTTTAAGGTTAGTTTAGTGTATAAATACGTCTGAATAAATTTGATGCCTCTGGTGTCGTGCCCCCTTCTGATGGGACAAGGATGCTTTTGTGCAGGTTTGCTGGGCGGTACATTAATAATGGGCTACAGAACAATAAATGTAGGTCTAGTACCACATTTATAATCCTGTGTTGTACCAAGGAAACGACTAGCTCGTAGGAGGTCGGCATCCTTACCCTGATTTTATTAGGTCGTGCAAGATTCATCCGACCTACAGAGGAGTGAGCTCCTTTCAGTCACTAAGGTCGGCGACATCGGCTTTCAAAGCCTCATTGTAGTACAAGTTTTTGAGGAGGCTGTCCCATCCTTTTCGGTCTTTGAAGAGGTAAGTCTGTCCGTTTCGGGTTTGGCAAACTCATGAGTATTATTGGTCTGATTCTTTGTACTCAATAGATGGGGCGTCTTATTGCCTGGTCCGACCAGATGGAAAGACTTGATGATTTACATGTACACGTATCATGATCTTGGGGGTCCTAATTCAGCGCCACCTGCTCACTTGGCTGACGCTTATGAATTACAATCAGTTGAATTGATCAACTCATCATAGATCGAAATATGGGAGTGAATTTTCATCCTTGTTTTTGGAGGTATTTTTATTCAAAGTGTTACATTGACGATCAGATCTTTGGTGGTCTTCTATGGACGATCTGATATCGGTGGTTCTTCTTTTGAAAGGTCTGTCTTTGGTAGCCTTTCGACCTAACCTTAACGGTCTGCCTTTTTGGGTCTCTTTCATGAAAGGTCGTATATTGGTTATCTAGTGAATTCTTTGCTTTATCTGAGGAAGTGTAAGATTAATTATTTATAAATATATGGTAGGCCTGTTTTCACATTGCTTTTGTTGTAGAAAATTTTAATTTCTTGTGATGCGTGTCTTTTATTATGGTCTTTCGGGCTCCTCATGGCCTTTTGGATTCTTTAGCCCTGATTCTTCTCTTGAGTTCCTTAGTATTTGCGTTCTTTATCTGAACCTTTTTGCTTTTTCGGATTATTAGCCTCGACTCTTTTCTTTGAGCATTTCGCTCTTTTGTGTCTTCTGGGTACTTAGCCCTTAGTATGCTTTCAGACTTTTTTGCCCTTAGATCGCTTGTGAGCATTTCTGCTTTTTTGTATATTCCATGCTCCTATTCTTGATTTTTCTATTCGAACTCTTCCTGATTTTGTAGTGATCTGGGCTCTTCTAACCCTGGATCATAGTTCAAGCACTTTTGCTCTATGTTTTTTTGTGGGCTTTTAGCTTGAGTTTTCATCTGAACTGTTTAGCTTTTTGTCCTTCCAAGCTCTTTAGCCTTGACTTGGTATCCAAGCGCTTTTACTTTGCCATTTTCTGGACTCTCTGCCCTTAAGCACTTTCCAGACCATTTGCCCTCAAGTGTCTCCCGAGCATTTTGCTCTTTGCCGGGCTCTTTAACCCTGATTATTCATCCGAGCTCTTTGACTCTTTGCGTGCTCCGGGCTATCTGCTCTTAAGCACTTTTGAGCACTTTTGCTCTTGATCATTCGAGCTCTTTGGCTCACTAGTTTGTTTTCAGACTTCTTTTTTCCTTAAATAGGCCTTTTGGTGTCGGGGTTCAATTTTCGAGACCGGTCACCTGCCTAATTAGGCTTCTTTATTTTCTAAACTCGATCTTTTGATGTTGGGGTCTATTTCTGAAACTGGTTACCTATCTTATCGGGCTTCTTATTTCCTCAACTAGGTTTTTTTGGTACTGGCAGTCTATTTTCGAGACCGTCACCCACCTCATTGGAGTCTTCACTCCCTCAATCGGTTTTGTAGTGCCAGCGGTCGATTTCCGAGATCGGTCATCTACCTCATTGGAGTCTTCGTTCCCTCAATCGGTTTTGTAGTGCTAGCGGTCCATTTCCGAGACCGGTCACCCACCTCATTGGGGTCTTCATTCTCTCAACCAGTTTTATAGTGTTTGTGGTCCATTTTCGAGACTGGTCACCCACCTTATTAGGGTCTTCATTTTCTCAATCGGTTTTGTAGTGCCGGCGGTCTATTTTTGAGACCGGTCA
This sequence comes from Manihot esculenta, assembly GCF_001659605.2. NCBI lineage: Eukaryota > Viridiplantae > Streptophyta > Magnoliopsida > Malpighiales > Euphorbiaceae > Manihot > Manihot esculenta. The sequence goes on along the minus strand of NC_035178.2, from coordinate 144,554 downwards.
CTCACCTCATTGGGGTCTTCACTCCCTCAACCAGTTTTGTGGTGCTAATGGTCTATTTTAGAGACCGATCACTCACCTCATTGGGGTCTTCACTCTTTCAACCGGTTTTGTGTTACCGGCTGTCTATTTCCGAGATCGATCACCTACCTAATTGGGGTCTTCATTCCCTCAATCAGTTTTGTAGTCGTGGCTCCCAGACTTATTAGCCTTGCTCTTACTTTTAAAAGTTGTCTGCAAAATTGAAGCTTGCACAGAGTATATATAACGAGAATGCTCGTTGTTAATTTAAACAGTAAGATGTTTGGCTTCATGTTATAGCTGAATGCAAATATGAATTTTGTCCAATTATATCATCTCGATATAATTCTAAAGAATCTTGTAGAAGGATAATATTTATTGTTGTATTTCACAATAGAGATTACAACCTATTTATACATGAGTGACAGTATCTAAACAGGAAGGAAAATCAAGTCTATGATTATACAATCCCTAAGATTAAGCAACTGACCCATTTATCAATATTTTCTTCCTGTATTAACATATTTACTTCCTATAACCTATAACACTCCCTCTCAAGTTGGATCATAAATGTTAATCATGCCCAACTTGTTATATATATAATCAACTCGAGTCCCATTTAGAGCTTTAGTGAAAATATCTCCTAATTGTTCTCCAGTTCGAATATGTCCTGTTCATATTATCTTTTGTTGTACCTTTTCACGAATAAAATGACAATCAATCTCGATGTGCTTAGTCTTCTCGTGAAATACTGGATTGGAGGCAATGTGGATAGCTGCTTGATTATCACATCACAACTTAGGAGGCACTGAATTTGTGAACCCAACTTCTTCCAACAGTTGTCGTACCCACAAGACTTCACAAACGGCTTGTGCCATGGCTCGATATTCAGATTCAACACTAGAACGGGAGACCATATTTTGCTTCTTACTTTTCCATGAGACCAAGTTACCTCCCACAAAAACACAATACCCAGTAGTTGACCTCTTATCAACTTTCGAGCCTGCCCAATCAGCGTCAGAAAAGCATTCAATATTTGAGTGCCCATAGTTACCATAGAATAGGCCTCGCCCTGGGGCCCTTTTTAAGGTAATAAAGAATCTGTCCCAGAGCATCCCACTGGGCAACAGTAGGAGAGGACATAAATTGACTTACAATTTAGACCACTTTATCATGATATTATTAATTGTTATAGGAAGTAAATATGTTAATATAGGAAGTAAATATTGATAGATAGGTTAGTTACTAAATCTTAAGGATTGTATAATCATAGACTTGATTTTCCTTCCTGTTTAGATACCGTCTCTCATGTATAAATAGGTTGTAATCTCTATTGTGAAATACAACAACAAATATTATCATTCTACATGGTATCAGAGCTTTTCTCGTAGAGATTTAAATTTTTTCTCTCTCGTCAAGTATAAATTTTTTTTTTTTGGAGACTTAGGGCTCTGTTCATTTAGGTTACCCATAAAGGGTAACATTTGGATCTCACTGTCGCTGGAGTTGTCACGCCGTCCCCTTGTCAGATCTGAGGTTTGTTTGCCGTTCGGGTGTTGGGTGGAAGTGTTTTTTTTTTCGGTACTGTTCACGGGTACTGTTCATCAGTATTATTCACGGGGTACTATTCATCGGTACTGTTCACGGGGTACTATTCATCGGTACTGTTCACGGGTACTGTTCTATAGAATAAGAATCAGCGCACACAAATGGCGCATATGGCAGTTGAGGCCCTTTCAGATCAAGGAATTTTAATATCTGCAAATGAGTATGCACAATTCATCCAATACCAGGCATCTCTGAAATTCTCTAATTCCTCCTCTATCACTGCAATTGCCGAGTTAGGTAACTCTACTGCATGTCTTGTATCTTCATCCTCCAAATGGGTTATTGATTCTGGTGCTACCGATCATATGTCAGGTAATTCTACCCTTTTGTCCAATCTCGAGTCTCATGCATCGCCTTATGTTACTCTTGCTGATGGTACTAAATCTTTTGTCATGGGTTCTGGTCATGTCAACTTAACCCCTTCTCTTTCTGTATCCTCTGTATTATGTCTCCCTAAGTTCGCATTTAATTTGCTTTCTGTTAGTAAACTCACTCGTGCATTGAATTGTTGTGTCTCATTCTTTCCTGATCACTGTATTTTTCAGGATCTTTCGACGAAGCAGATTATTGGTAGAGGACGTGAGTCAGAGGGTCTCTACGTCTTGGATCAGCAACTACCTAGATCTCTTGCATGTTCCACGCGTTTAACACTTTTTGATGTCCATTGTCGTTTGGGGCATCCTTCTCTCTCGGCTTTGAAGAGGTTATATCCACAGTTTAATTCTTTGTTTGTTTTAGATTGTGAGTCTTGTCAATTTGCCAAACATCATCGTTTACCTTTAGTGTCTCGAGTCAATAAACGAGCTTCGTCCCCCTTTGAGTTAGTACATTCAAATGTTTGGGGTCCTTGTCCTACTGTATCTAAATCTGGCTTTAAGTACTTTGTTACTTTTGTTGATGACTTCTTTTGTACGACTTGGTTATTTTTAATGAAAAGTCGTTCAAAATTATTTTCTATCTTTTGTGCCTTTCATGCTGAAATCCAAACTCAATTCAATATTCTCATTTGTATATTGCAAAGTGATAATGCTAAAGAGTATCTCTCTGGGGAATTTCAATATTATTTGTTACAAAAGGGGATTATTCATCAGACCTCTTGTGTTGACACTCCTTCACAAAATGGAGTTGCCGAAAAAAAAAATAGACATCTTCTTGAAGTAGCCAGAGCCCTCTTATTCCAAATGAAAGTACCTAAATATTTTTGGGCTGATACTGTATCCACGGCTTGTTTTTTGATCAATCGCATGCCTTCCTCCATCCTTCATGGTGATATTCCTTATAATATTTTGTTTACAACTAAATCTTTGTTTCGTATTGAGCCACATATCTTTGGGTGTACTTGTTTTGTTCGGGATGTTCGTCCACAGGTTACTAAATTGGATCCCAAATCACTCAAATGTATCTTCCTTGGCCACCCAAATCACTCAAACAGGAAAATCGGTTTTAGGGTACTGTTTTCTGACTCTGTATTTCTTTTGTTGCCATCGTTTTGGGTTGGTTGTCCTTATGGCTGAAGTTAAAACCATCACCGTAACTGATGTGATTCCTGTGACGATTAAAATCACGGAACACAAATTGAATGGATCTTCAGATTAGGGAATTTTGATATCTGCAGATAAATATGCACAATTCATCCAATACCAGGCATCTCTAAAATCCTCTAATTCCTCCTCTATCACTGCAATTGCCGAGTCAGGTAACTTTACTGCATGTCTTGTGTCTTCATCCTCCAAATGGGTTATTGATTCTGGTGCTACCGATCATATGTCAGGTAATTCTACCCTTTTGTCCAATCTTGAGTCTCATGCATCGCCTTCTTATGTTACTCTTGCTGATTGCACTAAATCTTCTGTCATGGGTTCTAGTCATGTCAACTTAACCCCTTCTCTTTCTGTATCCTCTGTGTTATGTCTTCCTAAGTTCGCATTTAATTTGCTTTCCGATAGTAAACTCACTCGTGCATTGAATTGTTGTGTCTCATTCTTTCCTGATTACTGTGTTTATCATGATCTTTCGACGAAGCAGATTATTGGTAGAGGGCGTGAGTCAGGGGGTCTTTACGTCTTGGATCAGCAACTACCTCGATCTCCTCAATCTCTGGCATGCTCCATGCGTTTAACACCTTTTGATGTTAATTGTCATTTGGGGCATCATTCTCTCTCAGCTTTAAAGAAGTTATATCCACAGTTTCATTCTTTTTCTATTCTAGATTGTGAGTCTTGTCAATTTGCCAAATATCATCGTTTCCCTACACTGTCTCGAGTCAATAAACGGGCTTTGTCCCCCTTTGAGTTAGTACATTCAAATGTTTGGGGTCCTTGTCCTGTTATGTCTAAGTCTGGTTTTAAGTATTTTGTCACTTTTGTTGATGATTTCCCTTGTACTACTTGGTTATTTTTAATGAAGTCGTTTAGAATTATTTTCTGTTTTTTCTGCATTTTATGCTGAAATCCAAACCCAATTCAATACTTCCATACATATATTCCAAAGTGATAATGCTAAAGAGTATCTCTCTGGGGAATTTAAATCTTATTTGTTATAAAAGGGGATTATTCATCAGTCCTCTTGTGTTGCCACTCCTTCACAAAATGGAGTTGCTGAAAGAAAAAATCGACATCTTCTTGAAGTAGCCAGAGTTCTCTTATTCCAAATGAAGGTACCTAAATGTTTTTGGGCTGATGCTGCATCCACTGCTTGTTTTTTGATTAATCGCATGCCTTCCTCCATCCTTCATGGTGATATCCCTTATAACATTTTGTTTTCCACTAAATCTTTGTTTCCTATTGAGCCACATATCTTTGGTTGTACTTGTTTTGTTCGTGATGTTCGTCCATAGGTTACTAAATTAGATCCCAAATCACTCAAATGTGTCTTCCTTGGCTACTCTCAACGTCAGAAAGGGTATCGTTGTTTTTCTCCTTATCTGAATCGATATCTTGTGTCTGCGGATGTAAAATTCTTCGAGTCCACTCTGTTTTTTCTGTCATCATCTGTTTATAACACCCAGGGGGAGGAAGATGACCTCTTGTTATACAATATTCGCTCTCTGTCTCCTCAGACTACTCCTACACCTTTCGCTCATGTGTTAGGTTGCCCTCCCATCTTTCATGTGTATTCCAAACGCTTAGAGGACTCTAACTCCGTTCCGCTACCCGCTTCTTCGTCAATAGATCCTGCTCCCATTGATCGTTCACTGTCTGATTAGGATTTGCCCATTGCTCTTCGCAAAGGTAAACGTACTTACACTTATCCTATTTCAGCTTGTGTCTCTTATGATCAATTATCCTCTTCTTCTCGTTGTTTTGCCACTCCTTTAGATTCTATTTCATTTTCCAAAATTGTTATTGAGGCTTTGTCCCATCCTGGTTGGCGTGCTGCAATGGAAGAGGAAATGATGGCCCTTGACACTAATGGTACTTGGGAGTTGATGTCCTTGCCCCCAGGAAAGCAGGCAATTGGATGCAAATGGGCGTCTACCGTGAAAGTAAATCCTGATGGATCTGTTTCTCGCCTCAAGGCCCGTTTAGTGGCCAAAGGTTATGCACAAACTTATGGAGTTGACTATTCTGATACATTTTCCCCAGTTGCCAAGCTCGCATCTGTTCGATTGTTTATTTCCTTGGCGGCTACTCATGATTGGCCTTTGTACGAACTAGATATTAAAAATGCTTTTCTTCATGGTGATCTTCAAGAGGAGGTTTATATTGAGCAACCACCTGGTTTTGTTGCTCAGGGGGAGTCAGGTAAGGTTCGTAGACTTTGAAAATTCCTTTATGGCTTGAAACAGAGTCCTCGGGCATGGTTTGACAGGTTTAGTGAGGTGGTCCAACAGTTTGGAATGAAGATGAGTAAGTGTGATCACTCAGTGTTTTATAGAAATTCTGATAGTGGAGTAATTCTGCTTGTAGTATGTGTAGATGGTATCGTTATTATAGGAAGTGACATTGCTGGCATCACATCCCTAAAAGAATTTCTTAAAACACAGTTTCATACAAAAGATTTGAGCGCATTGAAATATTTCTTGAGAATCGAAGTTATGCGGTGTAAGAAAGGCATCTTCTTATCTCAAAGAATATATGTTTTTTATTTGTTGGCAGAAATAGAAAAATTGGGTGCTAAGCCTTGTAGTACCCCAATGATCCCTAACCTTTAACTTACCACAGAAGACAGTGAGCCATTTACAGATCCTGGAAGGTATAGAAGATTAGTTGGCAAGCTGAATTATTTGACGTGACTCGTCCTGATATTGCATATTTTGTGAGTGTGGTGAGTCAGTTTATGTCCTCTCCTACTGTTGCCCAGTGGGATGCTCTGGGACAGATTCTTGATTACCTTAAATGGGCCCCAGAGTGAGGCCTATTCTATGGTAACCATGGGCACTCCTTGTCTGGTAATCGATGGTTTGTTACCTTTATTGATTGTTGCACTCGAATGACTTGGGTCTATTTGATTAAAACCAAAAGTAATGTATTTTCTTGTTTTCAATCCTTTCATAAGATAATTTGTACTCAATTTGATACTAAGGTGAAAATTTTGAGAACTGACAATGAAAAAGAAGACATGGATAGTAGCTTTTTTTGCTTATTTGGAGAGTAATGGGATAGTACACTAGACTAGTTGTCCTTATACTAGTGCTCAAAATGGCGTTGCTAAGAGAAAAAATAGGCATCTATTGAAGATAACTTGATTTCTTATGTTCACCATGCATCTACCCAAAGCATATTGGGGAGATGCAATTCTTGCATCTGCTTATCTTATCAATAGAATGCCTCTCAAGACCCTTGACTTTATAAGTCCTTTCTGTCTCTGCGAGTGATTTGGCCAGTCTCTGCGAGTGATTTGGGCAGATCACTTGCCCATATCACTTCTGCCTGTTGCCTCCAGGTTTCTGCTTCAGCTTGATCTGGGCAGTGATTTGCCCAGATCGTTGCCCCAATCACTGTCTGTGAGTTAATCCCAGTTTTCTGCTCCAGTTTGATTTGGGCAGTGATTTGCCCAGATCGTTGCCCCAATCATTTTCCAGCTTTTTATGCACTTTTTCTCCAATTTTCCATTTTCTTCCTTTTCTTCAAAAACGAGATAAAAATCATAAATTAAGCTAGAAAATGTGTAAATAAGCAATAATAAATATAATAAAAATGTGGCTAAATTATGCTTGATCACACTTGTATCCCTTCTGTGTTGGAGAATACCCAACAAACACATTTAAGGGTCTTGGGATCCAATTTTCCTGCCGTCTTAGTATGGACAAAGCAAACACACTCAAATACTTTTGGTGGAACCAGCAGACAGAAAATGCACCAGATCTGAAGCCCTTACCAGAACACCTCAAATATGCCTACTTGGGAGTTGAAAATACACTTCCAGTAATTATTTCTAACCAGCTCAGCCAAGGAGAAGAGGAAAAACTCCTAAAGGTGTTGAGGAAGCACAAAGAAGCAATTGGGTGGACCTTGGAGGACATAAAAGGCACCTCAAGACCATTTGGTGGAGGCTCATCTCACCAGAATCAAGGACAGAATGCAGCATATGGAGCACTTGCTACAGCTGCTGGTGGACCATTTTCTGCTCCACCACCATGACAGACAGTGATTTGGCGAGTGATTTGCCCAAATCACTAGCCAAATCACCCCTAGGCCAGGAAGTCCCTTTCCCTTTCCTTCTTAAATTTTTTATATAAATGTTTAACCATTGAGGATAATGTTTGGGATAGGTGCGGGGGTATTTACTGTTAGGTTATAATTTTTTCGTTTACATTATCTTTTTGCTTTTTTTTTTGTTTCTTTTTGCATCTTTTTGCCCCATAAACACACACCAAAATTTTTTCACACATTTTTCACTTTTTGCACACACAGAGAATTTTGACTTAGCTTTTGCTCTACTCAACATAGATAACAAGGTTAAAAGAGCTTCCTATCTCATGACCCCATTGATTTTCCACCCCTTTAAGCCTAAATTGAATCAATTATAGTGTGCTACCTTCACTTTGGAAGTTCTTTTCTTGAATTAAATCTCTAAATTTGCATTGGTCAAGGGAAATAAAAATATAAATACATGCAAATAAAAAGTTAGTGTAACTCCCTATGAGGTGATTTGCCCAAACTGTCATGAAAAGAAAAGAAAAAGAAAAACCAGCACAAAGCACAAATCATAAACCTGTTCCAATGGCCAAATAAGCTATGAACAGAGCTAGTAGCCACTTGAACAAATGACTAACTGAGTAACCGGGGGAGGATATCACCAATATGCACCTTCGCGTAAAAAGGTTAGTGATTTTTTCAGACAAGAATAAAAAAGTGCTGCTGAATAAAATAAAAAGCTCAAGGGAAGGCAAGTCACT
>NC_035178.2:114488-134488 GCF_001659605.2 Manihot esculenta | reverse complement strand
GTGTTTGTGAATGAAATTGGGCAGGAAATAGTTTATTTTGTTGTCATGAAGCCAAATGGCAAAAAGGATTCAGATTATACTCTGAATAAATACTTGCAAGTCCAAAGTGATCTTAATTAATCACATAAAAAAGTCAAAACTTAATCCTATAAAATGATGGGATTATGGGGAAATATCCGCAGGTACCTGCATACGAGTCACAAGAACCCATATTGGGTTTGTCAGCAATACATTCAGTGAACTGCAAGATGAGAAAAGTGTAAAGCATATTATTCACACCCACCATTAACTCTCTTTATACATAATATAATAGCTTTGATATTATATGTGATTATGACAAAAAGTCACTGATTAGAGGAGACGTTACCCAGCCATAGCAGCCACAACAAGCCAAGAAAACATGCCAACGGTACCATCTCCATGACCTTTGGCTTTACGAGAGGCTGCAATGGCCTCTGCCCTGTTCTTGAAAACTTGATAGAAGTAGTAATAAATGCCCTGGCAGCATGCGAAAGAGGAATACAATATTGTACCAACAATTCAAAAGCAAAGCAAAAGTTGTTGAAGATTGATTTAATTAGCACATGGTTAATGTTAGTCTGATTTAATCTTTGTTAGTTATTTTCTGTTCAGATTTTTTAGGTTCTATTTTCTTGTCTGTTATTAAGTCAAGCCACGTTCGCTGTAGTGGCATTATCTTTTCATTTATGTTATTGATATTTTATTAGTTTTTTTTGTAATTCCTATTTAAAGGCACTAAGTCATTAAGTTAGTAATAGTAATGTACTGTATTGTATTGCAGAGTAAAATAGATTAGACCATCAAATATATTACAATATTTGAATAAAGTCGTCAATTCCCAAATCTAATTTGCTAGTTTCAGTTAGCTATATTTTTTAACTATTTGATATATTATCTAATTTTAATATCATCCAAATTTAGATAACTAATTTTATCCTCTGTTTTCTACAATCGTCAATCTCCTTTCCCCAACAAAGGTGCTATCAGAGCTTCGTTCATTCATAATATTGGGCGTTAACTCATGACATCCAACTGCAACGCTGTGAGCATTTCTCAATCGACGATTCCTGTTTTCAAAAGTGAAAACTTTGAATTCTGGAATATCAAGATGAGAACTCTATTTAACTCTAAAGATTTGTGGAACTTAGTTAAGGAAGTATATCCTGAACCAGGTTGAAGGAAAATAAAAAGAAAGATTCCAAAGCATTATTCCTCATTCAGCAAGCCACACATGAGTCAGTTTTTTCAAAAATTGCAGCAGTAACTTCCGCTAAAAATGCTTGGACGACCTTGCAGGTAGTGTACCAAGGCAATTCTAAGGTAATCACGATTAAACTTCAATCCCTTCGTCGTGATTTCGGAATCTTGCAAATGAAGAGTGGAGAGGCAGTGCAAAATTTTCTCTCAAGAGTAGTTGCAACTATTAATCAATGAGGTCTTATAGAGAAAAAATCTCGGATCAAACTGTTGTTGCAAAGGTGTTAAAGGAGTTTAACTCCGAAGTTTGATCAAGTTGTGGCAGCCATTGAAGAGACTAAAGACTTGGCCACATACTCATTTGATGAATTGATGGGATCTTTGCAATCTCATGAAGTGAGATTATGCAGATCAGATAAAAAGAATGAAGAGAAAGCCTTTCATGTAAAAGGTGAAGTAGTTAGCTAAGAACATGGAAAAAGAGGATATAAAGGCAGAAGAAGTCGTGGCAGAAACGATTGTGGTAGAGGCAATAGGCAAAGAAATGAGCAGCATGAACAAAGAACAGAAAATCAGAGAACTAGCAGAAATAGTATTCAATGCTATTACTGCAAAAAATAAAATATAGGCATATAAAAGCAGATTGCTAGAAACGAAATCAGCAAGCTAATTATGCAGAAGAGAAAGAGGAGACCAAGTTGTTCATGGCTTATGAAGACAGCAAAAATAACTTCAGGTGATATTTGGTTTTTAGACAATGGATGCTTTAATCATATGACCAGTATAAAGTCATTGTTCAAAGAGCTTAATGAGTCATACAAGTTGATAGTAAGGCTTAGTGATGACAAGCAAATGCAAGTTGAAGGCAAAAGCACCGTAACAATTAAAAATAACAATGATAATGTAAAGCTCCTGAACAATGTCTATTTTATTCTAAGTTTAACACAAAATCTATTGAGTATTGGATAACTTATGGATTGTGGATATTCTATTTTATTTGATGATGAGTCATGTGAAATTAGAGATAAAAAATCATATCAGATTATAGACCGTTTCCATGTCTAAAAATAGGTTGTTTTCTCTTAAAGTCTCTAATGTTGAGAATCATGCTCTTGTTGTCAAAAAGAGTAATGAATGCATATTGTGGCATTTACGGTATAGGTATCTATATATAAAAAATCTCCAGCTGTTTAGTAAAAAACAGATAGTTTTTTTGTTATCTAAAATAGAGTCTCCAGATTTGTGTGAAGCGTGTATTTATGGAAAACAGTGTAAAAAATCATTTTCTATGGGAAAGTCTAGAAAAGCAAATGAATGTCTTGAACTTGTGCATGCTGACTTGTGTGGTCCCATGAAAATGCAGTCCTTTGGTAAGAGCAAATATATTTTATTGTTCACAGATGATTTCAATTGGATGAACCAAATGTATTTTCTGCAATCCACATTAGAAACTTTTGTGATTTTCAAGAAATTCAAGGCATTTTCTGAGAAGTAAGGTGGGCAAAGTATAAAAACACTTGGAACAGATAAAGGATGAGAGTTCGTGTACATAGAATATCCATAGAATATCCAATGTAAAAAATCGTGTCCCATGAATTTAATCAATTTTGTGAAGATAAAGGCATCCACAGAAAATTAATGGCTCTATATGCGCCAAAGCAAAATGGAGTGGCTGAACGAAAGAATCGCACGGTGGTGGAAATGGCAAGAAATTTGTTAAAAGCCAAGGATTACCAGAAGATTTTTGGATAGAAAGTGTTGCAACTGCCGTTCACTTGTTGAATTTATCACCAACAAAAGCTGTTTTGAACAAAACACCACTTGAAGCTTGGAGTGGTAGAAGACACTGGTGAGCCATTTGAAATTTTCTATTATATTGCCTAAGCTTTGATTGATTCTCATAATCGTAGCAAATTTGATGATAAATCAATAAAGTGTATTTTTACTGGTTATTGTATTCAATCCAAAGTGTTGAGATTATTTCTGTAAATAGCCTAGATTTGTAGTGATAATTAGGGATATGATTCTGTGATATGATTGAGATATGATTAGGCTATACTTAGGGAATTAACTTATTTTCTTACCTAATGTGTACCCTTGTAAGTAGTATATATACCTCAATTAGCTTAAGGGGAATAATCAAGTATTTTCTCTCAAATCTTCTGCTCTCTTTTTCTTTTTTTCATATGGTATCAGAGCCTAGAAACTTGGTTCTCCTGTGAGTGGCAGATCTGCCAACTTGTTTTGGTGACTTTCTAGAAATCAGTTAGTCTCACCACCCAGTCCATTCTCCACGCCGGCATCCGATCTACTTTCCGGTGAAGCACCGCCTCCAGATCCGGTCGCACGCGCCTCCACGCGCCGCCCCAAGCAACCTGTAATACCCGGCTAGATTCCGGCATTGGAATCCCTACCTTCCAGCGGAATTTCCGTTGGAATCTGGAATTCTGAAGATGCCAGAGACTTCTAGAGGGGTAAAATGTGTTTTCTAAAATGTTTTTACTGATTTCATGGTTTTAAACGAAAAAGAATTGAGTTTTGAAAAGAAAAGACCAAGGAGGCATTTGCCAGGTTCGGCCGCCGAAAGTGAGGTTCGGCCGCCGAAATTGAAGTTCGGCCGCCGAAAGTGAAGTTCGGCCGCCGAACATGGGAAGGTTTCGGGAGCGCTTTTGGCCTCCGAAAGCCTTGTTTGAACGAACCAAGGTTCGGCCGCCGAACCTCAGGTTCAGCCGCCGAACATGCATGAGTTTAGGGGGCACGTTAGGCTGCCGAAGGTCTTTGACCAGGCCACCTATAAAGAGCCCTCAAATCGGAAATGGATGAGTTTTCTCCTCATTCTCAAGCTCAGGTAAGTTTTTGTACTCCTTTGGTCATTTTCGTGTTTTCTCTACCCATTCCTCAAGTTTTTCATGAGTTCTACCCTTGTTTTGAAGTTTTGAAGCTTAAGTAGAAGTTTTGGGAGCTTGGAGACTGTTGGAGCTTGGATCCTCCACACCTCCGAGTTAGGGATCGCACCACCCCTCGATCTTCAAGAGGTAAGTGTAGATCCTTGCTTTCCTTGTGTTTTAATGAAGTTTTAAGTAAGTTTAAAGATGTTTTAATGGTTGAGTATGGGTAGATATGCATGTTTAGGTTTATGTGGATTTTATGCCCAATGTATGTTATGTGATGTTTGTTTTGAGGAGTTTATGTTAGTTTATGCTCCTTTATGCATGGGGGAGAATGTATGCATGATTGGGAAAGAGCAAGTGAGGTTTTGAGTGGTTTTGATGGTTTTGGCTTATGTGGGTCATGAGCTATTTATGTATGTTTTATGATGTTCTTTGTTGGAGTTTAAGCTTATTTAAGCTCTTTTGTGCTTGGTGAAGGGTTGATGCATGTTTTAGTAAGGTTGGGTGCTTGTTTTGGGGTGTTTGGAAGGCTTGGGAGGCTTGTATGCATAAGAGGCTGAGTTCTGGACGAACTCAGGTTCGGCCGCCGAAGGTAGTTTCGGCCGCCGAACCTGCCTGTGGATGCATGGTTTGGCCGCCTAACCTTGCCCCCGAAAGTTGAGTTTTGGCTTGAAAGAAGACTTTCGGCCGCCGAAGGAAGGTTCGGCCGCCGAAGGAAGGTTCGGCTGCCGAAAGTGCCTGACTTTTGTCTCTGGAGAGGGACTTTCGGCCGTCGAAGGTGCCGCCGAAAGTACCCGAGTTTCGTCTCTGGAGAGAGGGTTCGGCCGCCGAAGGTGCCGCCGAAAGTGCCCTGACCAGCCTTTTCATGGTTGTTTTCTATGCAAGTTTTGAGGTTGTTTTAGGGGGTTTTTGGGTAGTTGTTTATGAGTTGTTTAGAGTGTGTTTGGCACCTCATTCGAGTCCACCCGTGTAGGATCGGACCCGAGGGACCGAGGAGGCCATCAGTGTTAGCAGTTGCAGAGTCAGTTCAGCGTCTGCCAGAGGTGAGTAGAACTAAACTTAATCTTTTACTTTAAGAAAGCAAATGCCTAAAGCATGTTCATACATCATGTTTATATGTAATAGGTTGATTGTACTAATTACACAAATATGACGCATTGCATTATTTACTGTTGATGTGCATTATTTACTGTTGATGTGGATGGACCAAGGCGACCCCAATAGCCCTAGATATGTTATGTTAATGAAGTCCTGAGGAGCCCGAAGGGCCGGGCATAATGAAGTCATGAGGAGCCCGAAGGGCCGGGCATAATGAAGTCCTGAGGAGCCCGAAGGGCCGGGCACCATGTTATGTTATAGTCAAAGGGAGTTTTGGTGGTCATGTCCAATCCGTTATGTGAATTGTTTGTGCTGTGACGCATTTCATAAAAGCATGTAATTAATGAACTATTTTTCTGTTTCTACTCACTGGGCTTTTTAGCTCACCCCTCTCCCCTAACCCCAGTGTTGCAGGTATGAGGTCGATCGGGAAGTCTCAAGAGTTAAGGTTATGCTTATGTAATAGATTAGTGCTTTTTGTGTAGACATGTAATGTAAAATGAGATAATGAATTGTAAGAGAATGTAATGTAAAGTAAAGTAGAGAATTGTTTATGGATTAGTACTGTGTTTGGCCCTAAGACTTGGTTAGTCCCTTTTTAGTACATGATGTATGTATTGGTTTAATGTTGAGTGTGTGTGAACCAAACTTGTGGCATGTGTTGTTTACCACGCTAGAGTATTTGATGAGGACTCTAGTGGAGGTTTTATATTTGTGGTTTGATGCATGCACAGGTTAGGTTCTAGTTCTTCGAATGTAATCCCAGCTCGATGTATGTTATGTTGACCCAGCTAGAGTTGTTTGAGGGCTCTAGTAGGGGGTTCTTTATGTTTCCAGTTATGTCGCATACAGGTCAAGCTCGGTGTTTGCATCAGATGTTTAAGTTTTTATGTTAAAGTTTTGATCATGTATGGGATTTGACAAGGTGATAGGAGGTATGTCTGGCTTGCTACGGGTCCCGGCGGCCTTAAGCCGATCTGGATCCTAGCGCCGGTAGCGGTTCGGGCCGTTACAGAGGGGTATCGGTTTTCGGGTCGTTACACAACCCATCTCCGGTCATGCGCTGGTGCATGCACCCTTTTCCGACGACCATTTCACGCCGATGATTCTTCCTTCTGCATCGCCCGGCGACCGCGACAAAAGCCCAGTAGGTCCGGCCGCCTGATTCAGCTTGCCTTCACACGCCCTTTGTGAACAGTAACGACGGATTTACTGTTCACGGCGTGGGTCTTTTTTCTCTTGGCAGATTTGGCTCTTTTTTGGCAGATTCAGATCTCTACACAGTTCATTGTTGTTTCAGAATCTCTCTCGACATGTCTAAGAATTAAAACACGCTCAATACAGATTCAGATTCACTCTTCATGGCCCAATCAAATATTGCCCATTCTGGTAATTCTTTTACTTATCTAACCAAGTATTTACCTATTGGTTCGTGGATCCTCGACTCTGGTGCTTTTGATAATATCTCTGGTAATCCCTCTCTTTTCTCTACTCTTGTTTCACCTTCCACACCATCTAAAGTCACATTAGCTAATGGTTCACAAACTCAAGTTAAAGGGATCGGTAACGTATATCTCCTTCCTTCTATCCCCTTGACTAATGTTTTATTTACTCCAGACTGTCCATACAACCTAATCTCTGTTAGCAAATTGACTAAAGATCTTCACTGTTCAGTCATCTTTACTACTAAATCTGTGGTTGTGCAGGACCGGAGTACTGAAAAGATGATTAGAGCAGGATATAAGTCACAAGAATTGTACTATTTTTCCACTTCTAACTCTCCAATTGCTTTTGTGTCTTCCACCTCTGCTGAACTCATTCATAGTCGTTGGGGACATCCAAGTCTGAACAAGTTACAAAAACTGGTTCCTAGCCTCTCTTCCTTGCCTTCATTAGAATGTGAGTCTTGTCAACTCGGGAAGCAAACTCGAGCTTCTTTTCCCAAGCGAATCAATAATAGGGCTAGGTCTATGTTTGACATTGTTCATTCAGATATTTGGGGTCCAAGTCGGGTTAGTACAACTCTGGGATTTCAATATTTTGTTACCTTTATTGATGACTATTCTCGTTGCACTTAGCTTTTTCTGATGAAGAATCATTCTTATTTGTTCCCTATGTTTCAAAAGTTTTATGATACTGCGAAATGATAATGCAAGAGAATATTTGTCTTCCTCATTCACTCATTTCGTGTCTACTCAGGGTATTGCTCACCAAACTTCTTACTCTTATACCCCACAACAAAATGGAGTTGCCGAACGGAAAAATCGGCATTTAATTGAAACAGCCCACACTTTACTGTTACATCACAATGTTCCGTTGCGTTTCTGGGGGGAAGCTGTCCTCACCGCCTGTTACTTGATTAACCGAATGCCTTCCTCTGTTTTGCAGCATCAAAGTCCTCATTTTGTCCTATTTTCTAACCAGAATACCACCCAGTTGTCTCTGCGTGTTTTCGGATGTATATGCTTTGTTCATGATCATATTCCTGGCAAAGACAAACTCCAACCCAAATCAGTTAAATGTGTCTTTCTCGGCTATTCACGGCTTCAAAAAGGTTATAAATGCTACGATTCTACTACTAACAGATATTTTGTGTCTGCAGATGTCACCTTTTTTGAAACCTCTCCTTACTTTTCTTCTAGTCCAACACACAAAAATTGTCCCTAGTGCTTTGCCTGTACCTCCAGCTCCTATTTCTTCTTTGCCGCAAGTGTGTCCATCTCCCACTCCTATGCCACCTCTTCAGATCTATACACGTCGGTCTCACCCATCTGCTAATAACAATGACATTTCTCTCCCTAATGCAGGTACTTCTAATGACTCACCTCAAGTTCCGTCATCACCTATTTCGGTCATGCCTTCAACTACAGCAGCTACTCCTCCTCTTGCTCTTCGAAAAGGTATTCGCTCTTCCCGAAATCCTTATCCCATTTATAATTTTGTGAGTTACCATCGTTTGTCTCCTTCCTATTATACTTTTGTCTCTTCTGTGTCTACTGTCTCCATACCTAAGACAGTTAGAGAAGCATTGGATCATCTTGGTTGGTGAAATGCCATGGTTGAGGAAATGACTGCTCTGCATAACAATGGAACTTGGGAACTGGTATCCTTACCACCTGGTAAGTCTACTGTTGGTTGTCGATGGGTTTACACAGTTAAGGTGGGACCTGATGGCAAAATTGATCGCCTTAAAGCTCGCTTTGTAGCTAAAGGTTACACACAGATTTTTGGGCTTGATTACAGTGATACTTTCTCTCCCGTAGCCAAAATAGCTTCTGCTCGCCTCCTTATCTCATTGGCTGCAATTAATCACTGGACCCTGCATCAACTGGACATTAAAAATGCTTTTCTTCATGGAGAGCTCGCTGAAGAAGTTTATATGGAGCAACCTCTAGGGTTTGTTGCTCAGGGGGAGTCAGGCTTAGTATGTCGTCTTTGGCGCTCTTTGTATGGGCTAAAACAGTCTCCAAAAGTATGGTTTGGACGATTTAGCACTGTAGTTCAACAGTTTGGAATGTCTCGAAGTAATTATGATCATTCCGTATTTTTTCGTTATAATGGTGATAGATGCATCTACTTGGTGGTCTATATTGATGATATTGTCATTACAGGAAATGATTATGATGGAATCTCTCAGCTTAAGCAACATTTGTTCAGTCATTTTCAAACTAAAGATCTGGAGAAACTGAAATATTTCTTAGGAATTGAAGTGGCACAGTCTAAAACAGATATTGCAATTTCTCAACGGAAATATGCTTTGGATATATTGGAAGAAACAGGCATGTTAAACTGTAGACATGTGGACACTCCCATGGATCCAAATGTTAAGTTTGTTCCTGAACAGGGGAAGCCACTTAAAGATCCTGCTAGATACAGAAAATTAGTCGGCAAGCTCAATTATCTCACTATCACACGACCAAATATTTCCTTTGTTGTAAGTGTGGTTAGTCAATTTTTCAAACTCCATACAGTAATTACTGGGATGCATTCATTCGCATTCTTAGATATATCAAAAGAGCTCCAGGACAGGGTCTACTCCATGAGGACAAGGATCACTCACAATTGTTGGCTATTTTGATGCAGATTGGGCAAGTTCCCCTTCAGATAGACTATCTACTTCAGGATATTGTACTATGACTGGAGGGAATCTCATATCCTGGAAAAGTAAAAAATAGAGTGCGGTTGCAAGATCAAGTGTAGAAGCAGAATATCGAGCTATGGCTTTAGCAACATGCGAACTCATCTGGTTGAAGCAACTCCTTCAGGAATTGAAATATAGTGATACTGGCCAAATGAAGTTGATATGTGATAATCAAGCTGCCCTTCATATTGCATCAAATTCAGTTTTTCATGAGAGGACGAAGCATATAGAGGTGGATTGCCATTTTATTAGGCAAAAGATTGAGTCCGGATGCATTTCTACTAGCTTTGTCAACTCAAATGATCAGCTAGCTGATGTTTTCACAAAATCACTTCGAGGACCACGAATCAAGTATATTTGTAACAAGCTTAGAGCATATGATATGTACGCTCCAGCTTGAGGGGGAGTGTTGAGATTATTTCTGTAAATAGCCTAGATTTGTAGTGATAATTAGGGATATGATTGTGTGATATGATTAGGATATGATTAGGCTATAATTAGGGAATTAATTTATTTTCTTACCTGGTGTGTACCCTTGTAAGTAGTATATATACCCCAATTAGCTTGAGGGGAATAATCAAGTATTTTCTCTCAAATCTTCTGCTCTCTTTTTCTTCTTTTCATCAAAGTTTCACAAAGCATATAGGTTGTATAATCCTATTAGTGGCAAAGTAATTGTGAGTAGGAATGTTGTCTTTAATGAACAAGAGGCAAGTTGGTCTTGGCAAGAAAATCCAAACAACATACAGATTGAAAGTTCAGTTGAAATACAACAAGCTAATTCTCAAATACAGCAAGCTACTTTTCCAGTACACCAAGCTACTTCTCCAATTTTGGCAAGCTTATCTTCATCTGAAAATGAAACTCCTCCAAGTAGATTCAGATCATTGGCTGAAATTTATGAGACTTCACAAATATTGTTTGTAGCTAATCCAACGACTTTTGAAGAAGTAGCAGAGAAATAAGAGTGGCGCAATGCTATGAAAGATGAAATTGCAAGAATTCAAAGGAATGGAACTTTGGAATGGGTGGATTTTCCTAAAGATAATAAAGCTATTAGAGTCGAATGAGTCTTTAAAATAAAGTTTCAAGCAGATGGTAGTATTCAAAAACAAAAAGCACGACTTGTAGTAAAAGACTATTCACAACAACAAGGTGTGGATTATTATAACACCTTTGGTCCTTTTTCATGGTTTCAAAGCGGATTATTATAACACCTTTGGTCCTGTTTCATGGTTTCAAAGCTATAAAGTTCAAGAAGTAGAACATGCAGCTCAACATTCAAGGAATTTGGCTAAGGATTCTTGTAAATTTATGGAAAAAACAAGATGGAGCAACTGACATTTATTGTGACAATAAAACAACAATTGCAATGCCTAAAAATCTAGCTTTTCATGGAAGAACAAAGCATATAGACATTCGAGTTCACTTTATTCGTGATCTTGTGGCACAAGGGGTGATTTCATTACAGTATTGCAATATAAATAATCATGTGGCAGATATTCTCACAAAGTCGCTTTCTCGAGATAAGCATGTCTATTTCAGAAATCAATTTAGAGTGTGCAATTTTAAATTAAGGGGGGTGTTAAATATTAATTTAAAATTAGCACATAGTTAACTTTAGTTTGATTTAGTCTTTATTAGTTATTTTTTGTTCAAATTTTTTAAATTCCATTTTCTTGTCTGTTATTGAGTCAAAGCCACGTATTATCTTCTCATTTTTGTTATTGATATTTTATTAATTTCTTTGTAATTCCTATTTAAAGGAACTGAGTCATTAAGAACATATTAGACTGTAAGATATATTGCAATCTCTTAATAAAGTTATCGGTTCACAAATTTAGTTTACTGGTTTCAATTAGTTATATTTTTTAGGTATATAGTATGCTAATTTCAGCATCGTACAAATTTAAATAACTAATATTATCCTTTATTTTCTGCTATCGTCGATTTGAAAGACAATTTCAGGTGGGAAACTTAGTGCATCTGAAGCTCCATCCTGACTTGCAGCATTCTCTTTCTCATCAGCATCATAAATTGGCAGCCAAGTATTATGGTCCATTTGTCATTTTGGAGAAAATTGGTTCAGTAGCTTACAAGTTGCAACTTCCTCCTAATGCTCATAATGTGTTCTCCTTAAGGCTGCTCATTCTTCCATTGCTGCTTCTCCACACGTACCACAAATGCCAGACTCTCCATTACCTTATCCACAGTCAGTCCTTGAACGAAGAATGGTTAAAAGGAGAAATCAAGCTGCGATGCAATGGATGATTCATTGGGAGAACTCTTCATCTGCCGATGCTACTTGGGAATATACATATGATTTTCAGATTCATTTTTCAGATTTAATTCCTCGAGGACAAGGAACTTCTTGAAGGGGAGGCAATTGATACGAAGTGGAAATTCTGTTATGATTAGTTAATGAAACTGTGATTTTTGGAACTGACTATACAATGGGAGTGGATAAATAAAACTGAGCACAGCGTTCTTGAGTTAAATGGTGCTCTTCATCATCCTTCTCTTCCAACGAGGTGCAACGGTCGACTGGTTGTTGTCATGCAATTCAGATGGCTGCTCTCTCCTTGTTGAATCTCATTTCCGTAAAATTAGCTCAGTTAGTTTTCGGTTTCAATTGTAATGCTATATGTAGAGAGAAATACGAGTTGTATTTCAGTTTTTATCAATCAATACAATTCTCCTGAAGAGAAAGCCTTCCCGATCTGTTTCTTCCTTTCTCTGTTCTTTTTGTTCTTATCAGTGTGGGTGTTGCGTAAGCAAAATTAACAAATGTTGGGAAAAAAATGCTTTATTGAATTAGCATCAGCATTGTGGTCACATGCCAGGAAAGTAGGAAAGGACAAAAGAAAAGGGGAAAAGAAAAGGGGAAAGGCCAGGGTAAATTTAATATACCACTGAAATAAATAATCAAGTTACGGAAAGAAAGCAGCGCAAATCAAAGCAGCAACGTGAAGTAAGCAACGGATAGAAGCCTGACCTGCGAAGCAGCAGTTCCAAAGAGAGAAGGCTTAAGGCCACTATAAAGTCCACCCCAGCCTTCGGTTTTAATGACCTGGTGAAATAAAATTGGCTCCATTCGCATATGTTGGATATTGAAAATCACGATATGGACTAAAATTCTGATAAAGAAAGGCAAGAAAAGCTGCTTATTGTCGGTTATGATGATACCTGAAGGATTTGAAGAAGCGTTCCAGGTGCTGGTGCAGAATCAAGGGAGCCTTCATTCTTCTTCTTCTTGTTAGCCCGTCTTTCGGTTTGCTGGCGCGTGTTTATTTGCAATGATCAATTCTAAATAAAAGGACAGAATAAGGAAGTATAGGAGAGCAAAGCAGAGGAAAGAAGGTACGGTTTGAAGGGGATAAGTGATTATCTGAGCAATAATACCCCACCTGCTCCCGCTAGCCCATTCGCCACTGCGTCCGACTTTGACATGCTTGTTGTGGCTCTCCTGTTCTTCCTACCTCTTGTAGACTTGTAGTCTTGTCCGATAATATGTTCGGAGCGTTTGGTTGGTTGGTTTGGCAACAAATTATTGTCGGATTGTATTTTGTCGGTTTATATAATAATAATAATAATAATAATAATAATATAATAATTATAATAAGGGCTAAAATTGAGAAGTGGGATTAGGATGGACAACGGATCGGATATCTGATCGAATTTTAATAAAATAAATGTAAATAATTATAATTGGATTTGAAATGGATTAGAGTTTTAAAAATAATATCCATTATGAATTTAGATTGGATTTAGATTTTATGTAGAGGATATCTACTACTCGAATCTGTTTATATAAATAATTAATTTAATATAAAATTTATATTTTATAATAATATTTATAATTTTTTATATATTTTTATTTAAAAATTTAAATTTAAATATTTTTTAAAAATATTAGATTTTTTAAATGAAAATTATTAATGAAAAATATTTTTTATATAAATTATTAATTAAAATATATAAGATTAAATGAGTTGGGGTTTTATTCGGATAATAATAATCGGGTTTGGAACGGATTCGGATAGTTTAAATTAATTTTTAATCGGGTTCGAAACGGGTTCGGATATTACTAATATAAATCGGGTTCGGGTTCGGATAATTTAATTTTCACGGATACCCTACCCGTTTACATCCCTGAGTAGAATTAAATCGTAAAATAATATAAAAAATTTTATTTTTAGTGTTAAAAAAATTATTTAAATGATATTCCGCTCTTTTCTTATTAAGAGGAGCATCGATACGAAATTATAACAATACAGTTTAATACTCAACATAACCAAATCTCTTCTTAGATTTAGATTAATTAGGAAACATTCACTAATTAATCACTAGCCAACAAATCACCCAGAATGCCCTTAAAATTTTTACTTATCAACTATCAACTGTCAACTGTTTTAAGTAATAGAGAAATATAATTCTAACTGATCAGTCGCGTGATGAATTTAAGTTAGATTATACAACTTCTTAATTATTATAATAACTGTTACTTATGTTTAAACAACCTAAATAATTACGGACTTCAAATATTCAAATTAACAAAATACTATTTTGAAATAAAGAACAACCGGCCCTATTAATCCAATGACAATGCAATAATAAGATGAAGAATAGAATTTACATAAATATTGAAGAATAAAAGATTAGCAATGGAGTTTTAGATCTCTCAATTCATATAGAAATTGAAATTTCTTCCTAACTTCAACTAGAAATAAAGTATTTAGCCACTCATGACTTTGCAGAGAAAACATAAAGAGAAAAGAAAAGAAAAGAAAGCAAGCAGATTTGATGCTGGCTGATGGATTTTTTTCGATGCCGCTGTCCTTATACTTTTGTAGGTGTTTAAAACCCTAATAGATCCCCTTTTGAAATGATAATTCTGCTTTGATTTGATTTAGGATTTCTCCCTTGAATGTATTTCTTCACAAGTAGAATTCCTTAGTTTGAGGAGAAGACCAAGTCTTTGAATTTGCAAAATCTGAAAATTTTCCACCTGCTGTTGGTTCTGTATAATCCATTGATTTGCCCAGTTGATTTGGACAAATCGTTTGGACAAACCCCAATCTAAGAGCTTTATGTGGGACAGTTTCAAGTTTCTGCATAAGTTGTTGGTTTGGACAAGTCGCTCGAGCTAATCACCATCTTAAGACTTTCGAGTTTCCATTTATTCTGCAGGTTTGACCAGTTGGCTTGGGCAAGTCGCCGTCTGAAGACTTTTGGATTTCTGCATAAGTTATCGATTTGCCCAGTTGGTTTGGACAAATCGCTTAGGCAAATCCACTGTAGGTCAGGACAATTCCATATTTCAGTGTAATCCGCGACTTCAATGCAATGAAAAGTTTGCCCAAATCGACTAGTCCAATCATTTTCAGCGCTTTTAAGCATCTTTTCATCAATTCTCCTTTTTTTTGTTTTCTACAAAATATGGTGAAAAATATATAATAAGTTAGAAAAGTCCTTAATTAAGTGCTAAAAAAAGTAGGAAAAATGTATGCAAATTACATTTGATCAAATACCCCCACACCTAACCTTTTGCTTGCCCTTACGCAAAAGATACTCTAATCAAATTAAACCCTTTTCTTCTTAATTCACCCCTTAGATCCCTAAACTGAAGCATCACATTGTTATGTACATGCACTAAGGTTATCCCCTTTTTTCTTGTCTCCTTTCACCTACAGTAGTTGAGAGGTGCTTTCCTCAAGAGAGAATTTATATTTCATTCATGCACAATTTCCTTTTTACTTTAATTTTGACTATGCAGCTTTCGGAACCTCCTGCCCTTGCCATTTCAGCACATGTTCAGTTTCAAGCACTTTATTCTTGCTTGTAAAGTCATCAACCTTTTTACGCGAAGGTGGATATTTGTAATACCCACCCTCGATTACTCAGTTGATCACTTGTTCAAGTGGCTACTAGCTTTGCTCATAATCTTTAACCATTGGGGCAAGTTTTCATTTGTGCTGTGTACTTTTTCTACTTTTCTTTCTTTTTTTTTTATTATGATTTGGGCACAGCAAGGTATCAGTCACTGCATTAGTTGTTTGACATCACACAGTTTAATAATTGTTTAATCTCTCTATTGAGTAATAACACACATCTTAACAATAGTGAATAGAAAGATTCAATTCAAAAAGAGACCTTCGAAAATGAACGCCACTCACTGTAAGTGATTCAATAGAGGTTTAAAGAGTGGGCAAATCTAGAGGTAGAGGGTTTTAAAAAAATTTATTGGCATGTGTGAAAAGCAAAAGAAACAGTGAAGGGTGTAAAAGAAAATGTGAAATAATATAAAATACTCTGCCCCACACCTATTGTAACGACTCGGGAATCGAACCACTATCAGCGCTAGGGTTCAGATTGACTTAAGATCGCCGGAACCCATAGCAAGCCTACTATATATCCTATTACACCTGATAAAATTTCATACATGATCACAAGAAAATATAAACATAAACGTTCCATGAACCAAGACTCGACCTGTGCATGCGCCATAATTTGAAAACATAAAACCCATATTAGAGCCCTCATCAAATGCTTCAGTATGGTCAACATAACATGCCTCAAGCCCAGTTCAAACATAACTCATACTTAAAACTTTTACAAAAAAGATCATGAATACATGGATTTACAAGGATAAACACAAGGGGAAGCATTTATTATCAATTCTAACCCAAACCCTAAAACTTAGGTTAAACATCTTTCATGCATCCATAATCCCTTAAACCCCTTTAAAAGTTGTTGAAAACTTCTAGAAAATAGAGAAAAAGTGAAGATTTAAACTTACCTCTTGGAGACACAAAGGTGACAGCAACTCTACTTGGAGATGAGGGAAAATCGATCTCTGGGTGTAACGATCCAGAACCGGACCGCTACCGGCGCTAGGATCCAGATCGACTTAAGGTCGCCGAGACCCGTAGCAAGCCTAACATACGTCCTGCCATACCTAATAAATCCCATACATGATCATACATTTACATAAAACTTTAAACTTTTTCATATACCAAGCTTGACCTGTGCATGCACCGTAACTATAAAAATAAAAACCCCCTTACTAGAGCCCTCATCAAATGCTCTAGTTGGGTCAACATCTCATATGTCAAACCTGGATCAACATAACTCATTATTAAAACATTTACACAAAAACATCAGCATCACATGGTTCATGTGGAAACACATGAACCCACATCACATACCATTAATGCACATGCATATCATCATGGCATTTCACATCATTAATCATTCATACAAGACAAGACTCTACATCCTATCCTAGTGGACATGATTTTTCTATTGTGCTTGCCCTTCTATAAACTCTATGAGCCCAACACTCTAGGTCCGACCATATGAACCTAGTGCTTTGATACCACTTTATAACGACCCAAAAACCGGACCGCTACAGGCGCTAGGATCCAAATCGACTTAAGGTTGTCGGGACCCGTAGCAAGCCTAATAAATAATCTGTGTACTTGATAAAATCCCATACATGATCATACATTTATATAAAAATTTTAAACTTTCCATACTCCAAGCCTGATCTGTGCATGCACTAAGACCATATACATAAAACCCCTACTAGAGCCCTCATCAAATGCTCTAGTGGGTCAACATAACATATGTCAAGCTGGATTCATATCTCATAAAAACATCATTAAAACATTTATTAAGATCATGTACAAAAAGGGATTAACCATGAACATTAGGGCCAAGCACAATTCTAAACCTCAATACACTTCTTTACATTACATCACATTGAAACATTTTACAATACATGTCCACTGCTAATCTATTACATAACTTATTCTTTACACTTGCTGACCACTTGCTAACTCTGATCCTGCACACCTGGGGGTTAAGGGAGAGGGGTGAGCTAAAAAGGCCAGTGAGCAGAACAATAAAAATATTTAAATATCGCATGCCATCATGAAATGCATCACAACACAAGTAATCACCTTAAGATGGTATTGTCACCAAAAGCCCCTTACATATCCAATAAATGCCCGGCCCTCGATGGGGCTCCTCAGAACTTCCTCTTAAACATAACATAACATATCCAATGTGTCAGGGGCGTAGAATGGGCCTCGACTTGGACTTCCGTATCATATCATATCATATCATCTCGAGGGCTAGTGAGTCATCCAATATCCATTCACATCAACATCATATTATGCAATGCAACATATTCGTGAATTCTAATGCAAAACAACCTAATATATAATATGGCATTCGTGATGCATGAATATGCTTAAAATTAAATTACTTTAAAACATAAAGTTCAGTTCTACTCACCTCTGGCTGACTCTGATCTAGCTCTGAAACAGCTAGCCCTGCTGACCTCCTCGGTTCCTCGGGTCCGAACCTACACAGGTGGACTCAAATGAGGGACCAAACAACTCTAACAAGACTCTAAACATCTCCCCAAAACCCCCCCTAAAACATCATAAAACATTCATAGAAAACATGCAAAGGAAGGCTGGACAGGGCACTTTCGGCGGCACATTCGGCGGCCGAACCCCCTTCCAGATCCAAAGCCATGCACCTTCAGCGGCACCTTCGGCGGTCGAAAGTCCCTTCCAGATCTGAAACTCATGCACTTTCGACGGTAGGTTCGGCGGCCAAAACTCCCCTCCAGAGCCGAAAGTCCAACTTTCGGGGGCGAGTTTAGGTGGCCAAAACATGCCACCACAGGCAGGTTCGGCGGCCGAACATGGCTTCGGCATCCGAACCTGAGTTCTTCCAGAAAGGGAAAACTCAAGCCTCACATGCACATTTGCCTCCCAAACTCTCCAAACTCATACACAACACTCCCAAGCATGCATAAACATGTATTCAAGCATATAGGGGTCTCAAACTAGCCTAAACCCCAACAAACATCAACATAGCAACACATTTAATATACATTTACCATTTAACTAACATAAACCCTAACCTTTTACATCTACTCTAATCATGCATAAAACCCCCTTAAAACCTCTCAAAACTTACTCAAAATATAAAAGGAGGTGAGGATCTACTCTTACCTCTTGAAGATCGAGAGGAGAGGCGATCCAAACTCGGAGATAGGGAGAAATTAAGCTCCGGGGTCTCCAAGCTTCAAAACTTTGTTCTTTAGCTTCAAAACTTCAAGACAAGATGAAAGCTTGTTAGAAGCTTGAATGATTTGAAGGAAAACATCAAAACTAACCATGGAAGGGTATGGACTCACCTTTGCTCGAAAATGGAGAAGAAAAATCGCCCATTTTCGGACATGGGACCTTTTATAGGTGGCTGGCCAGACCACCTTCTGTGGCCAAAGGAGCTTCCGCAAGCTTCCCATGTTCGGCGGCCGAACTTGGGTTTTCCTCGGTCTTTTTCTTTCAAAACTCAATTTCTTTCTTTATTAAAACCATAAAATATGTAAAAATATTTTATAAAAACATAATTTTACCCTTCTAGAGGGTTCCGACATCAGAGATTCTGCCGGAAAGCAGGAATTCCGATACCGGGGTCTAGTCGGGTATTACACTGGGGGTCTCCAAGGTTTAGAACTTTAGGTTCAACTCAAAACTTTAAAAACAAAAGAAAACTCATGAATTTTCTGAGAGATTTGATGAAATTTCAACAAGAGCATCAAAGTGAGGGCATGGACCTACCTCTACCTGAAAATGGAGAGAAAACTCTCTCATTTTCGGGTTGAAGGCATCTTATAGGCGGCTAGAGGAACCACCTTTGGCGGCCGAACCTGAAGGTTCGACGGCTGAACCTGGGAATTCCTCTGAAACTTGATTCTCTTTTCTTTCCTTAACACAAATACAATAATTTTAAATTCATTTTATGAAAACCTTATTTTACCCTTCTAAGAGATTTCAGCTTCGAGATTCCGGATGCCAACGGAATTCTGTCAGAAGGTTGGAATTCCGACGCCAGAGTTTAGTCGGATATTACACCTATCCTAGCCATTGTCTTTAACGAGAAATAAGGAAAAAAATTGAAATGTGACTTCCCTAGGGTTTGGATTTGGGCAAATCCTTTGGCCAAATCAGGGGTCCTAGTGAAGTCCAGGCAGAAGGTGGTCAACCAGCAGCTGCAACATGCCCTCCACATGCTGAATTTTAGTCTTAATTAATCCAGTCTCGCATTTGTGGAGGGGCTTGGTGGTGCCTCATCTGGTGGTGCTACTGTATCTTGTAATACTCGGCTAGATCCTGGCATCGGAATCCCAACTTTTCGGCAGAATCTCCATCGAAATCTGAAATTCAAAGATGCCGGAGCCTTCTAGAAGGGTAAAATGTGTTTTCTAAAATGTTTTCACAAGATTTTATGGTTTTAATGCAAAAGAAATTGAGTTTTGAAAAGAAAAGACCAAGGAGAGCATTTCCAGGTTCGGCCGCCGAACCTCAAGCTCGGCCGCTGAACATGGGATAGTTTAGGGGGCACGTTAGGCTGCCGAAGGTGGTGGAGCTGTGGAGATAGCTTAGGCCGTCGAAGGTGGTTGACCGGCCACCTATAAAAGGCCCTCAGATCGAAAATGGGCGAGGTTTCTCCCCATTCTCGAGCTAAGGTGAGTTCATGTCCTCCTTTGGTTGATTTCATGTTCTTTCTTCAAATCCTTCACGTTTTTATGAGTTTCCTTTTCAGTTTTGAAGTTTTGAGCTTAAGAT
>NC_035178.2:17372-99388 GCF_001659605.2 Manihot esculenta | reverse complement strand
GGACATGATCTTTTCCTATTGTGCTTGACCTTCTATAACCTCTATGAGCCCGACACTCTAGGTCCGACCATATGAACTAGGGCTCTGATACCATTCTGTAACGACCCGAAAATCGGACCGCTACCGGCGCTAGGATCCGGGTCGACTTAAGGCCGCCGGGACCGTAGCAAGCCTGACATAGACCTGTAAACCTGTATAATCCCATACATGATCAACAATAGCAAAAATTAAAACTTTTCCTTTGCATACTCATCAACCAAACTCAACCTGTGCATAAACGTTACTAACCTTGATCCCTCTGTGGGATCTCATCTGTGCCCTCAATGGTAAACATACATCTGTTGAGCTGGTTTACATAAACATCAACAAAATCTCTAAGATCATGTATAAAAGGGATACAACAATCTATGGTCAAGCACATACTAACATCCATAAAACTCATTACATAACTATACTGTATTTTAACATTACAATTTGATCATGTCCATATCTATCTATTACATAAGCATGTCCTCTTTACTCTATCCGGACTCCCGCACTATGTCCTGTACCTGTAAGCCTGGGGGAAAAGGGAGAGGGGTGAGCTAAAAGCCCAGTGAGTAGAGCTATTAAAACACATTAACACTATGCTCAAATGGAATGCATCATAACACAAACAATTCACATAAGGGTTGGGTGAACTCGTCACCAAATAGTCCAAGTTAACTCTGTGCCAGGCCTGTAGAATGGGGCCTGGTCTTCCTGTCATGACATACATTACTTACCATTTTCCCAGGGCCTCCTCTGGGCTCCTGGTCTTCGAGTCCCATAACCGTACCTTACTCTGTGCCAGGCCTGTAGACTGGGGCCTGGACTTGCTTACTCTGTGCCAGGCCGTAGCATGGGGTCCTGGTCTTCCTGTCTTGGACTAATTGGGTCATCCTACATTCACCCACATCAACAACAATAGATGCAATGCGACATATTCGTGATACTAATGCAATCATCCTATTGCATAATCATGATGCATGAAACATGATAAAACATTTAATTTTAAAAGATGGAGTTAGTCCTACTCACCTCTGGCTGACTCTGACAATACCGAAGCAGCTGAACTCACTGCTGGGGTCCTCGGTTCCTCGGGTCCGAACCTACACAGGTGGACTCAAATGAGGGACCAAACATATATAAACATGACTCTAATATATCCCCCAAAAACCCCCCTAAAACATCATGAAAACATCACAGAAAATATGCATGAAATGGCTGAACAGGGCACTTTCGGCGGCACCTTCGGCGGCCGAAAGTCCTGGACAGAGACGAAACTCAGCTAGGTTCGGCGGCACCTTCGGCGGCCGAAAGTGCCAGACAGAGACGAAAGTCTCTTCGGGGCACCTTCGGCAGCCGAAAGCTGCCTCCACAGAGGGGTTCGGCGGCCGAAACTTCCTTCGGCTGCCGAACCTGGTTTCTGCCAAACGGGCAGAAACTTGGTTCACATGAACCTCCTGCCTCCCAAACCCACAAATCATGCATATATCTCAACCAAAACATGCATACAAGTTCCTAGGGGCCTCAAACATACATATACCCCATCTACAACACTTCAATCACACACAAACAAGCTACATTGTTCAAAACATCAATATATATACCCATAACATCAACATATAACCTAACATGCATTTTACCCCTTAAAACTTCATAAAACTTGTTTAAATCATACATTGAGCTTAAGATCGGCTCTTACCTCTTGAAGATCGAGGGTTGAGGAGATCTAGACTTGGAGATGGGAGAAGTTCCAACTTTTGGTCTCCAAGCTCCAAAACTCGTTCTAAGCTCAAAGATCTTCAAAACCAAAGTTATAAACTTGTAAAGATCATGGAAAAAGGAAGGAAAAACTCAAGATTGGGGAAGGATAGCGGAATGCTCACCTTGGCCGAAATGGGGAGAAAAAGCTCGCCCATTTTCGGCTAAGGGACCCTTTTATAGTGGCTGGCCAGACCACGTTCGGGGGCCGAATGTGCCTCCGCATCCATGCAATGTTCGGCGGCCGAACTTGACTTTCGGCGGCCGAACCTGGACTTCCCTCACTCATGCTTTCGGGGGCCTAAAGTGCCTCCAAAACGCATGCATGTTCGGCGGCCGAACTTGACTTTCGGCGGCCGAACCTGGGTTTTCCTCCAAGGACTTTTCTTATAAAAACTCATTTAATTTCATACTTAAAATCATAAAACACCTTAAAACATTTTTATAAAACATGATTCTACCCTCCTAGAGGTTTCCGACATCCGAGATTCCACCGGACGGTAGGAATTCCGATACCGGAGTCTAGCCGGGTATTACATTTCCGATCCTCTGCAAAATCTCAAAAGGTCCAATGTACCGTGGAGCTAATTTACCCTTTCTCCCAAAACGAACCACTCCCTTCATTGGAGACACTTTCAGCAATACCCAATCTCCTTCCTAAAACTCTAACAGTTTCCTGCGAATGTCTGCATAACTTTTCTGTCTACTCTGTGCTGTTCTGATCCTCTCTCTGATCACAGGCACTGTTCTACTAGTAATCTCGACTAACTCTGGCCCTGCAAGAGCCTTCTCTCCTACCTCTTCCCAGCAAACAGGTGATCTGCACTTCCTTCCATATAATGCCTCATAAGGAGCCATTCCAATGCTAGCATGATGACTGTTATTGTAGGCAAACTCCACCAAAGGTAGATTCTGCCTCCAAGAACCGCCAAAGTCTAACACACACATTCTGAGCATATCCTCTATGGTCTGGATGGTCCTCTCTGACTGCCCATCAGTCTGTGGGTGGAAAGCAGTACTAAAATTTAATCTCATGCCCATTGCACTCTGCAGACTTTGCCAAAATCTGGAGGTAAACTGAGGTCCTCTGTCTGAAACTATAGACACTGGGACTCCATGCAATCTCACTATCTCATCCAGATAAACCTGTGCCAACCTATCCACAGAATAGTTACTCCTAACTGGAATGAAATGAGCAGATTTCGTGAGTCTGTCCACAATCACCCATATAGAGTCTATCCTGTTGGATGCTGCTGGTAAGCCCACTACAAAATCCATAGCTATGCTCTCCCATTTCCATTCTGGAATCGGCAGTGGGTTAAGCATTCCAGCTGGCTTCTGATGTTCTAGTTTCACCCGCTGACAAGTCTCACAGGCTGTCACAAACTGCGCCACTTCCTTCTTCATGGCTGGCCACCAATACACTTTTTTCAAATCCCGATACATCTTGGTGGTTCCCGGGTGAACACTATACCTTGCATTATGAGCTTCCCTCATAATGTCTTCTTTCAAACTGCTACTATCTGGTACACAAAGTCGACTCCCATAGCGAAGGATCCCTTTGCTGTCAAATCTAAACTCCGCACTGTTGCCTGACTGAACAGTCCTGGCAATTTTCATCATCTCAGGGTCCTCATGCTGTTTCTGAGCGATCTGCTCCAGAAACACTGGTGTCACTCTCATCTGTGCTATCAACGCACCTGTACCAGACAACTCTAACTGTAACCCCTCCTCAATGAGCTTATAAAGCTCCATCACTACTGGTCTCCGCTCTGCTGCTATATGAGATAAACTGCCTATGGGTGGAAAGCAGTACTAAAATTTAATCTCGTGCCCATTGCACTCTGCAGACTTTACCAAAATCTGGAGGTAAACTGAGGTCCTCTGTCTGAAACTATAGACACTGGGACTCCATGCAATCTCACTATCTCATCCAGATAAACCTGTGCCAACCTATCCACAGAATAGTTACTCCTAACTGGAATGAAATGAGCAGATTTCGTGAGTCTGTCCACAATCACCCATATAGAGTCTATCCTATTGGATGCTGCTGGTAAGCCCACTACAAAATCCATAGCTATGCTCTCCCATTTCCATTCTGGAATCGGCAGTGGGTTAAGCATTCTAGCTGGCTTCTGATGTTCTAGTTTCACCCGCTGACAAGTCTCACAGGCTGTCACAAACTGCGCCACTTCCTTCTTCATGGCTGGCCACCAATACACTTTTTTCAAATCCCGATACATCTTGGTGGTTCCCGGGTGAACACTATACCTTGCATTATGAGCTTCCCTCATAATGTCTTCTTTCAAACTGCTACTATCTGGTTCACAAAGTCGACTCCCATAGCGAAGGATCCCTTTACTGTCAAATCTAAACTCCGCACTGTTGCCTGACTGAACAGTCCTGGCAATTTTCATCATCTCAGGGTCCTCATGCTGTTGCTGAGCGATCTGCTCCAGAAACACTGGTGTCACTCTCATCTGTGCTATCAACGCACCTGTACCAGACAACTCTAACTGTAACCCCTCCTTAATGAGCTTATAAAGCTCCATCACTACTGGTCTCCGCTCTGCTGCTATATGAGATAAACTGCCTAGTGATTTCCGGCTCAGGGCGTCTGCCACCACATTCGCCTTACCCGGATGATACTGGATCTTACAATCATAATCACTAAGCAATTCTACCCATCTTCTCTGCCTCAAATTCAGCTCCCTCTGGCTCAAGGTGTACTGTAAACTCTTGTGATCAGTGAAGATCTCGCATTTAACCCCGTAGAGATAATGCCTCCACATCTTGAGTGCAAAGATAACTGCTGCCATCTCAAGGTCATGGGTGGGGTAATTCAACTCATGCTTCTTCAACTGTTTAGAAGCATAAGCAATCACCCTATCCTGTTGCATCAAAACACAACCCAATCCCACTCGAGATGCATCACAGAACACTGTGAAATCCTCATCACTAACAGGCAGAGCTAGCACTGGTGCTGTGGTCAATCTCCTCTTGAGCTCTTCAAAGCTCTCTTCACACTGGTCCGACCAGATAAACTTCTGATTCTTCTGAGTCAGTTTGGTCATAGGAGCTGCTATCTTTGAAAAGTCCTGTACGAACCTCCTGTAGTAACCTGCCAGTCCCAGAAAGCTTTTAATCTCTGTCACTGTAGTGGGTCTGGGCCAGTTAGCTACAGCCTCAATCTTCTTGGGGTCTACCTCAATTCCATCTGCTGATACCACGTGTCCCAAGAAGGAAATGCTCCTTAACCAAAACTCACACTTAGAGAACTTGGCATATAAACCATGCTCTCTCAGTGTCTGCAGAACTATCCTCAGATGCTGGGCATGCTTCTCTGCATCTCTGGAATACACTAAGATGTCATCGATAAAGACAATCACAAAGTGATCCAGAAACTCGCTGAAAACCCTGTTCATGAGATCCATGAATGCTGCAGGGGCATTAGTCAACCCGAACGGCATCACTAAGAACTCATAGTGCCCATATCTGGTCCTGAACGCTGTCTTAGGCACATCTGCCTCTCTGACTCTCAACTGATGATATCCGGATCTCAGATCTATTTTAGAAAAACAACCTGCTCCAGCTAGCTGGTCGAATAGATCATCAATCCTAGGCAAAGGATATCTATTCTTGGTAGTGACCTTGTTTAACTGTCTATAGTCAATACAAAGCCTAAGGGATCCATCCTTCTTTCTGACAAAGAGCACTGGAGCACCCCAAGGTGAGGTACTAGGGCGGATGAAACCCTTATCTACCAAGTCCTGCAACTGCTCTTTCAACTCTTTTAACTCTGCTGGTGCCATCCTGTAGGGAGGAATAGAGATAGGTCTGGTATCAGGCAATAATTCAATTTCAAACTCTATCTCCCTATCAGGCGGTAGTCCTGATAAGTCGTCTGGAAACACATCTGGAAACTCTCGAATTACTGTTATCGAAGCTGGTTCCCTAACCTGACTATCTAGCTCTCTCACATGAGCTAGAAACCCCTGACAATCCCTCCTAAGCAAACGATGAGCCTGAAGGGCTGAAATTAGACCTCTGGGTGTACCTCTCCTATCTCCTCTGAAGACACACTCCGACCTATCCTGGTCTCTGAGACTAACTACCTTGTCTCTGCAGTCCAAGGTAGCACCATATGTAGATAACCAATCCATCCCTAGAATGACATCAAAATCCGTCAAATCTAGAACCACAAGGTCAGCTGGAAGGTATCTACCCTCTATGAACACTGGACTGAAACGACAGACTGACACTGCCACTGATGGGTCGCACTTGGGTCCACTGACCCAGAGAGGATACTCTAACTCAGAACTGATCAAACCCAATCTCTCTATGGCTCTCGAAGCAATAAAGGAATGAGAAGCACCGGGGTCCATCAAAGCATACACATCTGAACACCCAATGATGAGATTACCTGACACCACTGTGTTCGATGTATTAGCCTCCTCCTGAGTCACAGTGAAAATCCGTGCTGGGGCTACAGGATTTCCACCTCGAGAACCTGCTGCTGAAGTAGAGGCTGCCCCTCTTCCTCTATCTCTGCCACTACTCTGAGGCATGGCTGGAGCCGCTGGCTGCCCTACTGGCTGTACAACACTGCCTGAACTCATCTGCTGGGATGGTGCAAAAGTCACCTGATGACACTCTCTAGCAAAATGCCCTTCCTGTCCACATCTAAAACAGGCTGAAGATCCAAACTGATAAGCTCCTCTGTGTGGTCTCCCACATCTCCTACATGCTGGAATAGCTGTGCCAGAGCTTGAGCCACTACCCATTCCCAGACCAGACTTGACTTTACTCCAGAACCTATTCTTTGTTCCTTTTGCCTTTTCCCATCTTTTGCTACCTGAAGTGCCTGAACTGGGGGCCTTAGAACCCGAAGCCTGTGCCTTTGACTGTTTCTGAATATTGGCACTAGCTTCCATCTTCCTGGCTGCATCTACTATAGAGTGAAAACTCTCCTTTTCTGCTGGAAGGATCAAGGAAGAATACCTGGGATGAAGTCTCATGGTATATCTCCTTGCTTTCTTCTGATCAGTATCATAGGCCTGACCCACATACTGAAGTAAATCCAGGAACTTATCTGTAAACTCATCAACACTCATCTCATCTGTTTGTCTCAACTGTTCAAACTCTATTATCTTCATCTCCCTGGAACTATCAGGAAAAGCCCACCCTGCAAATTCATTGGCGAACTCTCCCCACGACATGCTGGTCATTCTAGGCTCTATATAGTTCTTAAACCATTTCCGAGCCTTCCTACACTTTAGTGTAAACCCCGCCATCTCAATGGCTCTACTATCATATGCACCTAACTTTTCAGTAATCATCCTCACAGTTCTCAAGTACTCAAATGGATCATCTCCTGTATTGAACTTAGGAGCATCCAATTTCAGGTACTCAGTCATCTTTACCTTGCTTCCAGATGAACTAGGTGGAAGTGTTTGGGCAACAAGGGCTGCTGGTTCTGTTTGTGGTGGTGGGGGTACTGGTTCATTTATTTCTGGGTGTGCTGCACTTGGATGAATAGGGGAGGATGGATACATAGGATATGGTGGGTAATAGTAAGGATAAGGCATATATGGCATGTATGTAGGATATGGGTCAAATCGAGAGTACTCCGACATACCCTCCATCGGATACTCTGGATCCTGGGAAACAGCTGGATAATCAAAACCTGAGGTCTGAATGCCTCCCTGGGATTCTCCCATACCTTCATCCATAGACGGATCAGTCTCCATGGCCTCCCTCACTTCCTCTGATCTACCTCCTCTAACTATCCCTCTTCTGCTCTCGTCTACAGACCTTCTAGGGTCTATTGACATGCCTTCCCTGGTAGATCTTTGTGACCTTGCCCTCGGCAATGCAGGAGGACGAGCAGCTAATCCCTCACTATCTGATGGGACTCCACTCAATCGAGCTGATCGACGAGTTCCTCGCATTTTAACTCTGAAAGACAACACATACTATAGCATATCAGCACACAAACATATATCTCAATCATAATACATGTAATACCCGGCTCGAGTCCGGCATCGGAATTCCTGTAGTCCGGTGGAATCTCGAGTGTCGGAACCCTCGAGTAGGGTACTACATATGTTTTCCAAGGTATTTTTACTTGTTTTCATGTTTTGAAGTGTTAAAAGACTTGATTTTTGAAAGAAAAGCAACAAGGGAGAACTGCAAAGGTTCGGCCGCCGAAGGTCACTTTCGGCCGCCGAACATTGCATGGTTTCGGCTTCACGTTCGGCTGCCAAAGGTGGTCTGGCCAGCCACCTATAAAAGGGCCAAGGGTCGGTGGAAGGAGGTTATTTCTCCTCCACTTGCAGCCAGAGGTGAGTTTCAGCCTCTCCCACGTTGACTTTCATGTTTTCCATGATTTTCATCAAATCTTTCAAGAGTTTTAAGAGTTTTGGTGACTTATGAAGGTTTTGAGCAAAAGAACCAAGTTTTGAAGCTTGGAGCTTTGGAAGAGCTTTTCTTCATATCTCCACGTTCGGATCCTTCATCCTCAAGTTGTGTAAGAGGTAAGTGACGATCCTGAGCTTCTTTGCTGATTTTGAAAGGTTTTATGAAGTTTGTATGGGTAGTATGCATGTTTAGGTTTAGGTGAGGTTTTTGGTGATTTGTGGTGTTCAAACATGTTTAAGTGTTATGTGCTATGTTTGTTTGGGGTTTTAGGGTAGTTTTAGACCCCTTGTGCATATATATGTGTATATGCTCGTTGGGAGTAGTTGATATGCATGTTTGTAGGTTTTTGGGCAAAGTTTGCATGAAACAGAGCAGGGTTCTGCCCTTCGGGCAAAACCAGGTTCGGCCGCCGAAGGAAGGTTCGGCCGCCGAACCCCTTGTGGAGGCAGTTTCGGCTGCCAAAGGTTGCCCCCGAAAGCTAGGCTTTCGGTTTAGATAGAGAGTTTCGGCCGCCGAAAGAGGGAGTTCGGCCGCCGAAAGTGTGTGAGTTTCGTCTCTGGACGAGACCTTCGGCCGCCAAAGGTGCCGCCGAACATGCATGAGTTTCGTCTCTGGAGTGGGGTTTCGGCCGCCGAACTTGCCGCCGAAAGTGCCCTGTCCAGCTTTCTTTTGCATGTTTTGTGTGCTGGTTTTAGGATCGTTTAGAGGGGTTTTGGGGAGTTTCTTAGAGATGGTCTTGAGTGAGTTTGGTCCCTCATTTGAGTCCACCCGTGTAGGTACGGACCAGAGGAATCAGGGAGGTCAGCAGTGAGTCCAGTGTCAGAACCTGCAGAGTCAGTTCAGAGAGAACTACAGGTGAGTGGAACTTAACTTAATGTGTTAATATGAGAACTGAATCTTTTATCATGCTTCATGCATCATGCATATGCTATAGGGTGAGTGCATTAGTGTACACAAAGATGATGCAGCATTT
Source organism: Manihot esculenta (assembly GCF_001659605.2). Lineage (NCBI taxonomy): Eukaryota > Viridiplantae > Streptophyta > Magnoliopsida > Malpighiales > Euphorbiaceae > Manihot > Manihot esculenta. Next base: position 90,210 of record NC_035178.2, on the reverse strand, counting down.
ATCCTTGTACTTGGCACTGCTCCTTGTACATTGTTTCTATGAGACGACACGGACTTCGTGAGGATTCATTAGCCCTCAGAGGAAAGACCTGGAACAGCCCTACGGGGACCAGGCACAAAGACCTGGAACAGCCCTACGGGGACCAGGCACATGGTACTCCGGTGCATATCTCTTCTTCTCCTTCTCTTCTTCTTTCTTTCTATCTTCTTCTTCTCTCTTTTGCAATTTCTCCTTTCAGATTTTTCAAAAAAAAAAAAAATTTCTTTCAGTTATGCTATTTATGCTTTCAGTTCTCTTTCAGTTTATTTTTGTTTTCAATAATACACACACAACCACAACCATCTTCTTCTTTTTATTTTGCTCTACTCAAAATTGATGAACTATGTTGGATGAGCTTTTCTTTCCATGACCCCATTGATGTTATGACTCTTTAAACTTATATTGAATCAATTGCAGTGAGTTATATTCATGCTTGAGAATTGCCTTTTGAATTGAATCTTTGAGTTTGCCATGGTGAAAAATATATTGATGACCCTCAATTGATGAGAATAAATGGAAAATTGTGTGAATGAACTTAATGTGACTTGATTTAGCGATTGATGTTGATTTGCCCAAATTATTGAGAGAAAGAAAATTCAGCAAAGGTAAAGACCTCAAAAGCACAAATTTAAGATTGTTCCAATAGTCAAAAGACTATGAACAGAGCTAGTAGCCACTTGGAAAGGTGACCAACTGAGTAACTGGGGGCGGGTATCACAAATATGTACCTTCACGTCAAAAGGTTGGTGACTTATTCAAGCAAGATCTAAAGTGCAAAAGCCTGAATAAAGTACTTCAAGGTAAGGGCAAGTCACACCGAAAGCTAGAAAAAGTCTTAACAAATAATGTGCATGTATGGTCTCTCTTGAGGAAAACAAATCCTAGCCATGGTGAGTAAAGGGAAACAAGGAAAGAAGGTGAGTAATCTTCATGCATATATTCTTCACTGCAATGATTCAAAATAGGGGTCTTGAGTAAGAGCTTAAGTGGAAACAAGGATCTAGAGAAAGGAAGCTTATTTAACTATGTTTATCTGCTTGAGGACAAGCAAAAGGCTAAGTGTGGGGGTATTTGATAGAGCATAATTTAGTCCATTTTATATTAATATTATTGATAAATATTTATATGATTCCTGCTTAATTTAGTGTTTTTAATATTATTTTGCAGGAAATGGTATAAAAGGATAATTTGGAGAAAATCCCCTAAAACTGCCTTATTTGGAGCCAAGAAATAATTGAGCCCGCATATAGACCAGCCCACGGATGCACCATGGACCAAACTCACGCACCAGAGGACACGGATGGCCCATTCCACCAAAGCTTGGACGGCCCACTCTCGCGTGCATTCACCATGGCCCATTCCCGAAGCATTCACGCACAACGGACCCGCGCACTCACAATCCCGCTCCGCACGCCCACGTCCACTGGGCCAATTCACTTCATCAAAACGCGCACATGTGGCCAGCTTCAAAACCTCTTCACATGGACCAATCCTCACCCGCCACTCGTGCTGGCCCACCACTCATGCTGGCCCGCCACTCGCGCTGGCCCGCCACTCCAACGCGCACATGGCCTAAGCGCATTCACAAGCAAATGACGCTCACCATTCACCCGCTCGTGGACCCACCACATGCAGCCCACTCACGCAGCCTCCGTGCACCCGTGCATTCCTTCACCTTGGACCCAGCGCGACATGGACCCACCAATTCACAGGACATGGCCCGCGCTTCATCACTCTCTTCACGTGGGCCAAGGCATTCCAGCAGCTCTCTTCACGACGGCCCATTCCCAGCACACGGACGGCAAATCACGCACACGCGGGACCACAATTTCCCAATTAGGGCGTCTCCTCTACAGCTCTATATAAAGAGCCTTAAGACAATTCAGAATTCCAATTCCAATCTCGGCGATTTCTGCAGCCCGGCGCAAGAATTCCTTCGGTTTTTATTTCTTTTCCCTTTTATTTATTTTCTGTTTTTAATTTAGCCAATGAGTGGCTAATTTCTTTCATCTAGTTGAATATTGGTTGAAACTTTAGTTGGTTAATGGGTTGTGAGACTTGATCAAATATTGTTTAAATTTTGGGAATTCAATATTCATGCAATTTCATATTTAATTTTCATATTTATAATACCCTGCTAGAGTCCGACATCGAAATTCCTGTAGTCCGGTGGAATCTCGGGTGTCGGAACCCTCTAGAAGGGTAATACATATGTTTTCTAAAGTGATTTTAACTTGTTTTAATGTTTTAAGTATATAGGAAATTAGTTTTTGAAAAGAAAAGAGCCAAGGAAGTTTTGCAAGGTTCGGCCGCCGAAGGTGACTTTCGGCCGCCGAACTTGCATGGCATTCGGGTTCTCCTTCGGCCGCCGTAGTTGGTCTGGCCAGCCAACTATAAAAGGCCCCAGGTCGGTCAAATGGATAAGCTTTGCTTTCCATTTGCACGAGCTGAGGTGAGACTCGATCTTCCTTGAGTGATTTATGTGTTTTCTCAAAGTTTTCATGGTTTTGATGGTTTTGCATGTGGTTTTGAAGTTTTTGAGCAAAAGAGTTAAGTTTGGAAGCTTGGAGACTTTGAGAGAGGATTTCTCCATAACTCCACGATAGGATCATTTATTCTCTTGTTTGGAAGAGGTAAGTGAAGATCCTGAACTTCCTTTCTTGATTTTTGAAGGTTTTATGGAAGTTTTATGGGTAGTATGCATGATAGGGTTAAGTTGAGGTTTTGGTGATTTTGTGTATAAGCATGTATATGTGTTGTTTTGATGTTGTTGTTTGGGGTTATAGGTTAGTTTTGGACCCCTTTGTGCATATACTTGAGTATATGTTGGTTGTGTTTGTTGAGATGCATGTTTGACCAAGTTTGGGGGAAGTTGTGCACGAGATGAGCAAGGTTCTGCCCTGTTGCAGAAACCAGGTTCGGCCGCCGAAGGAGGGTTCGGCCGCCGAACGTGCTAAGGAGGTGGTTTCGGCTGCCTAAGCTCGCTTCCGGAAGTTGGGACTTTTGGCTCTGGAGTGGAGTTTTGGCCGCCGAAAGTGCCGCCGAAGGTTATGGACTTTCGGCTCTGGAGTGCTTCCAGCCTCCAAACCTTGCCCCCGAAAGCATAGAGTTCGGCCGCCGAAAGTAGGCGACTTTCATCTCTGGAGAGGACTTTCGGCCGCCGAACCTGCCGCCGAAGGTGCCCTGTCCAGCCTTCTTTTGCATGCTTTATGTGATTGTTTTAGGATCTTTTAGGGGGGTTTTGGGGAGTTTTATAGAGATGTTCTTGTGTTAGTTTGGTCCCTCATTCAAGTCCACCTGTGTAGGAACGGACCAGAGGAACCAGAGAGATCAGCAGTGAGCACTGCTTCAGAACCTGCAGAGTTAGTGCAGAGTCAGCCAGAGGTGAGTGGAACTAAACTTAATCTGTGAGATATGAGTAATTAAATGTTTTTAGCATGTTTCATGCATCATGACTATGTTATAGGTTGACTGCATTAGATATCACGAATATGACGCATTGCCTACTTTATTGTGAATGTGGGTAAATGTTGGATGATCCAATAGTCCCCCAGGAAAGTCTAGTGAGCCTTTGACTACGCCCTGGCATATGTTATGAAAGTCCAGTGAGCCTTTGACTACGCCCTGGCAAAAGAAAGGGACGCCAAGACCAGGTGCCTAATAAGGCCCTGGGGCAATGTAAGTTATGTTATGTTTACAGGAAGTCCAGTGAGCCTTTGACTACACCCTGACACAGATATGATGTTGGGACTACTTGGTGACAGGTTTACCCTTGATGTGGCTTGTTTATGATGTGATGCATTCCATGAGATCATGTTTTAATGAATGTTTTATAGTTCTGCTCACTGGGCTAGTATAGCTCATCCCTCTCCCTTAACCCCAGTTTTGCAGGTTCAGAGTCCAGAGAGGAGTTAGCAGGGTATAGAAGAGCCAAGAGATATGTAATAGCTAGTGTGGACATGTAATTATTAAGAGATAGTTTATGTTGTACAGTGTATAGAATTGTGCTTGACTTATAAGAGTTGTAATCCCTTTGTATACATGATCCTTTTATGCAAATGAGTTTTCTTTATGTATTTGCAAACCAGGCTTACCATAGAATGAGTTTAGCCCACCTAGAGTAAAGATGAGAGCTTTAGTAGGGGTTTACAGTATGGAGTTAGTGCATGCACAGGTTAAGCCTTGGAACAAAGAAAAGTTTTAATTTTTACAGAAATGTGTGATCATGTATGGGTTTTCACAGGTACACAGAGTTCACAGCAGGCTTGCTACGGGTCCCGTCGGCCTTAAGCCGATCTGGATCCTAGCGCCGGTAGCAGTTCGGTTTCCGGGCTGTTACAGAGTGGTATCAGAGCCTTAGGTTCATATGGTCGGACCTATAGAGAGAGAGTCGGGCTCATAGAGGGTATAGTTGGTCAAGCACAATAGGAAAGCATGTCCACTAGGATAGGATGTCAGTCCTGCCTATATGATGATGTGAAATGCCATGATTCATGCATGTGCATGCTTTTATATGTGTTGCTGATGTGCTATGTTATGTGTTGTTTTCCAGAGAGTTAAGATGCGAGGAACTCGTCGATCTGCAAGATTGACTGGTGTCCCACCAGAAAGTGAGGGTACAGCTGCTCGTCCTCCTGCATTGCCAAGGGCAAGGACTCACCGGTCAAGCAGTGAGGGAATGTCACGAGACCCTAGAAGGTCTTCTTACGAGAGCAGAATAGGAGTAGCTAGAGGAGGAAGATCAGAAGACATAAGAGAGGCTATGGATGTTGATCAGGGAGGAGATGAAAGTATGGGTGTGGGAAGGTCTGAAGAAGGTATGGGGGAGTCCCAGGGGGCGCACAGGCCTCGGGGTTTGGCTATCCACCCTTTCCACAGGGCCCCGGTTATCCGATGGGAGGTACGTCTGATTTCTCCAGCTTTGCCCCATATCCACCTTATATGCCCTACATGCCTTATCCTTCCTTTTATCCACCATATCATATGTATCCACCCCCACCTTTTCCATCAAGTTCAGCACATCCCGAACCTACAGAAACAGTACCTCCACCTCCACAGCCAGAACCAGTAGCCCCTGTTGTTGAAGCACAGCAACCTAGTTCCTCAAGGGAGAGTAAAGTGAAGATGACGGAGTACTTGAAGTTGGATGGTCCTAAATTCAACACAGGAGATGATCCTTTTGAGTATCTTAGTGCGGTCAAAATGATAACCAGTGAGTTGGGAGCCGAAGATAGCAGAGCCATTGAGATGGCAGGGTTCACATTAAAGTGCAAGAAAGCTAGAGAATGGTTCAAGAACTATGTGGACCCCAGAATAGACAGCATGTCATGGGAAGAGTTCGCCAATGAATTTGCCGGGTGGGCTTTTCCTGATAGTTCTAGGGAGATGAAGGTTGTGGAGTTTGAGCAGTTGAGACAGACAGAGGAGATGACTGTGGACGAATATACAGATAAGTTCCTGGAATTGTTACCGTACGTGGGTCAGGCGTATAATACTGATCAGAAGAAGGCAAGGAGATATGCCACAAGGCTCCATCCCAGGTATTTCTCCTTGATCCTTCCAGCAGAGAAGGAGAGTTTCCACTCCATTGTGGACGCAGCTAGGAAGATGGAGGCTAGTGCCATTATACAGGGAACAATGAAATAGTCTAAGGCACAGACTTCTAGTTCTAAGCCAGTTTCCTCCTCACAGAGTACAGCAGGTGCGAGTAAGAAGAGATGGGACAGACCAAAGGGTAAAAAGGGCAAGTTCTGGAACAAGATTAAGTCAGGTCTAGGAATGGGTAGCGGCTCCAGCTCTGGCGCGGACAGTTAAGTATGTAAGAAATGTGGGAAACCACACAGAGGAGTTTGTCTGATGGGAACTACAGCCTGCTACAGATGTGGGCAGGAGGGACATATTGCACGGGAATGTCCCCAGGCGACCTTAATGGCACCATCCCAGCAGATGACCTCAGGCAATGTGGTACAGCCAGTAGTTTCAGCCGTACCTCAGAGCAGTGGCAGAGGAAGAGGAAGATGATCAGCCTCTTCATCAGGGATGGGTTCCCGAGGTGCAGGTCCGTCAGCCCCAGCACGGATTTTCACCATGACTCAGCAGGAGGCAGACACGTCGAACACAGTGGTGTCAGGTAATCTCATCATTGGGTGTTTCGAGGTGTATGCTTTGATGGACCCCGGTGCTTCTCACTCTTTTATTGCTTCTAGAGCCGTAGAGAGGTTGGGTTTGATAGTCTCCGAGTTAGAGTGTCCTCTTTGGGTTAGTGGACCCAGATGTGACCCATCATTGGCAGAGTCAGTCTGTCGGTTCAGTCCCGTGTGCATAGAGGCTAGATACCTTCCAGCTGACCTTGTGGTTCTAGAGTTGACAGATTTTGATGTCATTCTAGGGATGGATTGGTTATCTACATATAATGCTACCTTGAACTACAGAGACAAGGTAGTCAATTTCAAAGACCAGGATGGGTCAGAGTGTGGTTTCAGAGGAGATAGGAGGGGGACACCTAGGAGTTTGATATCAGCCCTTCAGGCTCGTAGGTTGTTGAGAAGGGGTTGTCAGGGGTTCATAGCTCATGTGAGGGAGCTAGACCGTCAGGTTAGGGAACCATCCTCCGTACCAGTGGTTAGAGAGTTTCCAAATGTGTTTCCTGAAGAGCTTCCAGGACTACCACCTGATAGGGAAATAGAGTTCGAGATAGAGTTGATGCCTGGTACCAGACCGATCTCTATTCCTCCCTACAGGATGGCACCAGTAGAGCTGAGAGAACTAAAAGAGCAGTTACAGGAGTTGGTAGACAAGGGTTTCATCCGCCCGAGTCCCCTCATTTCACTTTTACTGCAATTTATTTTTATTTCGCTTTCAGTTTATCTCATTTTTGGTTTATCTCATTGTTTCAGTTTATTTTATTGGTCTTGTTGAGAAAAATAAATAGGTAATCAATTCTCTGTGGATTCGATCCTTCACCACTATCTGCAGTTGTAAATTGTTGATAACCAAGAAGGTTATTTTTTACCGGCTTCGACAACCGCGAGTCAACTCCTGATGGATTCTAATCAGTCCAAACTCCACCATTTAGGGGGTCAATTTCGCATTTTGATTATTTTTTGGATTTTTTTATAGTTTTTCATATTAGGGTTTTTCTATTATAAAGAGCTTTTTCTTGGCTATTTATAAATACTTTTCAATCTTTCAAGAATTTCAATAAGAGATTTCGAGTTCTAACCTCTTATTTCTATAGTTTCGTCTTAGCCAAATGTTATTGGTTAAAACTCCTGACGGAATCTAATCAGTCTAAATTCCATAGTTTAGGAGGATAATTTTTTGTATTTTTTCATATTAGGGTTTTTCTATTATAATAGCCTTTCTGTAACAGCCCGAAAACCGATACCCCTCTGTAACGGCCCGAACCGCCACCGGCGCTAGAATCCAGATCGGCTTAAGGCCGCCGGGACCCGTAGCAAGCCAAACATCCGTCCTATCACCTGGTCAAATCCCATACATGATCAAAACTTTAACATAAAAACTTAAACATCTGATGCAAACACCGAGCTTGACCTGTATGCGACATAACTGGAAACATAAAGAAAACCCCCTACTAGAGCCCTCAACAAAACTCTAGCTGGCTCAACATAACATACATCAAGCTGGGGTCACATCCAAAGAACCAAACCTAACCTGTGCATGCATCAAACCACAAACATAAGACCTCCACTAGGGTCCTCATCATATACTCTAGCGTGGTAAACAACACATGCCACAAGTTCAATTCAACACCTGACATAACATACATCATGTATTAAAACAGGGACTAACCAAGTCTTAGGGCCAAGCACAGTTCTAATCCATAAACATAACTCTACCTACTAGCATTACATTTTCTTACAATACATTATCTCAATTACAATACATGTCCACACTAAAACACTAATTTAATACTATTACATAAGCAAAACCTTTACTCCTGAGACTTCCCGATCGACCTCATACCTGCAACACTGGGGTTAGGGGAGAGGGGTGAGCTAAAAAGCCCAGTGAGTAGAACATATAAAACATGTGATAAAACATGATCTCATGGAATGCATCACATCACAAGTAAATCACATCATCTCAGATGGACGTATCAAAACTCCCTCGAATCTGTGCCCGGCCCGCAAAGGAGCTCCTCAGGTCTTTACTGTACAATCAAGTAGTACCGAAGTACTCTGTGCTCGGCCCCTCTCAGAGGCTCCTCAGGACTTTACTGTGCCCGGCCCTCGATGGGGCTCCTCAGGTCTTTACTGTGAGGGCTAATGTATCCAAAACTATGTCCGATCTGTCACATCATACAATGTACAAGGAGCAGTGCCAAGTGCAAGGTTAAATGCAATGCCTCATATTCGTGTACACTAATGCAATCAATCCTACTATTCATCATGATGCATGAAACATGCTAAAAGCATTTGATTTCATAAATTAAAAGATTAAGTTTAATTCTACTCACCTCTGGCAGACGCTGGACTGACTCTGCAACAGCTAACACTGATGGCCTCCTTGGTCCCTCGGGTCTGATCCTACACAGGTGGACTCGAATGAGGTGCCAACACATTCTAAACAACTCATAAAGAACTACCCAAAAACCCCTTAAAACATCACTTAAACATGCATAGAAAACACCCTTGAAAAGGCTAGACAGGGCACTTTCGGTGGCACCTTCGGCGGCCGAACCCTCTCTCTAGAGACGAAACTCGGGCACTTTTGGCTGCACCTTCGGCGGCTGAAAGTCCCTCTCCAGAGACGAAAGTCGGGCACTTTCGGCGGCCGAACATTACCTTCGGTGGCCGAAAGTCTGCTTTCAAGTCAAAACTCAACTTTCGGGGGCAAGGTTAGGCGGCCAAACCATGCATCCATAGGCAAGTTCGGCGGCCGAAGCTACTTTCGGCGGCCGAACCTGAGTTCTTCCCAGAAGGGCAGAACTCAGCTTCTCATGCATTCAAGCCTCCCAAACGTTCCAAACACCCCAAAACAAGCACCCAACTATACCAAAACATGCATAAACCTTTAACCATGCACAAAGGAGCTTAACAACTTGATTAAACTCCAAAAACAACATCAAGAGCATACATAGATAGCTTATGACCCACATAGGCCACAACCATCAAAACAACCCATAATCTCACTTACTATTTCCCAAACATGCATACACTCTCCCACAAGCCAAAACTAGCTTAAACCTTCAACAAAGCATCATATAAACATTCATTGGGCATAAAACCCACATAAACCTAAACATGCATATCTACCCATACCCAACCATCAAAACCTTCATAAAACTTCATAAAAACACTAGGGAAGCAAGGATCTACACTTACCTCTTGAAGATCGAGGGTGGTGTGATCCCTAACTCGGAGGTATAGAGGATCCAAGCTCCAAAAGCCTCCAAGCTCCCAAAACTCCTATTTAAGCTTCAAATCTTCAAAACAATGGTGGAACTCATGAAAAACTTGAGGGATGGGTAGAGAAAACATGAAAACGACCAAAGGAGGACCAAAACTCACCTGAGCTCGAGAATGGGGAGAAACTCGCCCATTTCTGATCTGAGGGCTCTTTATAGGTGGCCTGGTCGAAGACCTTCGGCGGCCTAGCGTGCCCCCTAAACTCATGCAGGTTCGGCGGTCGAACTTGAGGTTCGGCGGCCGAACCTTGGCTCGTTCAAACAAGACTTTCGGAGGCCAAAGGCGCTCCCGAAATCTTCTCGTGTTCGGCGGCCGAACTTGACTTTCGGCGGCCGAACCTGGCAAACGCCTCCTTGGTCTTTTCTTTTCAAAAACTCAATTCTTTTTCATTTAAAACCATAAAATCAGTAAAAACATTTTAGAAAACACATTTTACCCCTCTAGAAGCCTCTGGCATCTTCAGAATTCCAGATTCCAACGGAGACTCCGCCGGAAGGTAGGGATTCCGATGTCGGAATCTAGCCGGGTATTACACTTTCCTTTGCTTTTTATAAACACTTTGCAATCTTTCAAGAATTTCAATAAGAGCTTTTGACTTATTGCCTCTTATTTCTATTATTTCGTCCTAGCCGGACGTTTTTAGTTAAAACTCCTGACAGAGTCTAATCAATCCAAACTCCACCGTTAGGGAGTCAATTTTGCTTTCGATTACTTTTTTGAATTTTTCATAATTTTCTATATTAGGGTTTTTCTATTACAAATAACCTTTCCTTGGCTATTTATAAACACTTTTCAATTTTTTGTGAATTTCAATTAGAGCTTTTGGCTTCTTGCCTCTTGTTGCTATTGTGTCGTCTTAGGGAAATGTTATTAGAATTAAATTCTTGATGGATTCTAATTAGTCCAATATCAAAAGTGTGATGAGAGCCATAAGCCTAGTGACAAAGTTTGAGGCAAAAATTTCACCATTTATGGGGTCAATTTTGCATTTTGATTTTTTTTTGGATTTTTTTATAATTTTCCATAATAGGGTTTTTCTATTATAAATAGCCTTTCCCTGACTGTTTATAAACACTTTTCAATCTTTCAAGAATTTCAGTAAGAGTTTTCGACTTCTTGCCTCTTATTTCTATTGCTTCGTCTTAGCCAAATATTATTGGTTAAAACTCTTGACGGAGTTTAATCAGTCCAAACTCCACTATTTAGGGAGCCAATTTTGCATTTTGATTATTTTTTGATTTTTTTTGTAGTTTCTCATATTAGGGTTTTTCCATTATAATTAGCTTTTCCTTGGCTGTTTATAAACACTTTTCAATCTTTCAAGAGTTTTAATAAGAGATTTTGGCATCTAACCTCTTATTTTTATAGTTTTGTCTTAGCCAAACTTTATTAGTTAAAACTCCTGACGAAGTCTAATCAGTCTAAATTCCACCGTTTAGGATGACAGTTTTTTCCTATTTTTCCATATTAGGGTTTTTCTATTATAATAACCTTTCCTTAGTTGTTTATAAACACTTTTCAATCTTTCAAGAATTTCAATAGGAGTTTTCGGCTTCTAGCCTCTTGTTTCCAATGTTTCGTCTTTGCCAAACGTTATTGGTTAAAACTTCTGATGGAGTCTAATCAATCCAAACTCCACCGTTTGGGGGGTCAATTTTGTCTTTTGATTACTTTTTTGGATTTTTTTGTAATTTTTCATATTAGGTTTTTTTGTTGTAAATAGCATTTTCTTGGCTGTTTATAAACACTTTTCAGTTTTTCAAGAATTTCAATAAGAGTTTTTGGTTTCTTTTTCTTTTGTTTCTATTTTTTCTTCATAGCCAAACGTTATTGGTTAAAATTCCTTACGGACTATAATCAATCCAAAGTCCACCGTTTAAGGGGTCAATTTTGCATTTTGATTATTTTTTGGATTTTTTTGTAGTGTTCCTTATTAGGGTTTTTCTATTATAATAGCCTTTCCTTGGTTGTTTATAAACAATTTTCAATACTTCAAGAATTTCAATAAGAGTTTTCGGCCTCTAACCTCTTATTTTTTGTAATACCCGGCTAGAATCCGGCACCGGAATTTCTTTTGTCTGATGGAATCCGGGGTGTTGGGATTCTATATAAGGGTAGGAGTTATGGTTTCTATGTGTTATGAGGTGTTTGATGGTTTTACCGTTCTTTAGTTTTGAGTTTTGAGTTGAAATGATCTAAGGCAGTTGAGCCAAGTTCGGCCGCCGAAAGTAAGTTCGGCCGCCGAAAGTAAGTTCGGCCGCCGAAAGTGTTTGGCTTCCGAAGGGAAGTTCGGCCCCCGAATGTTGCATGGTCTTGCCTGTGATTGGGCAGCCGACGATGAGGTGGTCAGCCAAGCTGAGTCATGGCTTTTGACAGATGTTGGCCTCAGATTCTTGCCATGAATTAGCCACGTCTTCTATGACTCATCTGCAAATGTTTTGAGCAGCTCATGCAGGAGTTTGCTCATTTACCAAGTGTTGAAGGGTTTGCAGAAAAGTGAGCTTTGAAGAGTTTTGTGAGGGTAAAGAAGAGTTGATCCGTTTCCCTTGTTCAGTACGTGCATCTTCCTGGTTATAGAGGTAAGGGAAGATCTAAAACCCTGTTTTACGTTTTCTGAAGGTTTTATGGCAGTTAAGGGAGAGAGATGCATGGTGAAGTGAGAAGTAGTGATTTTGATGATTTATGCATGTATACATGATTATGTGTGATATTTGTTTTGTTGTTTGGGGTTATTAGTTAGTTTTGGACCCCTGTGATTATATACATGAGTATCTGTGTGTTGAAGAGTTGGTATATGCATGTTTGGAGTTAGTGAAGGGAAGGAGGAGATGGTTTGCCGTTGAAACTGAGTTCTGGATGAACTCAGGTTCGGCAGCCGAAAGTTCATTCGGCCGCCGAACCTCTTGCATGGTGGCTTGGTTGCCACAGCTTGCCCCCGAGTGTTTTTGCATGTTCGGCTCTGTTTGGGGGATTCGGCCGCCGAAGGTGCCGCCGAAGGTGCTTGAGTTTCGTCTCTGGAGAGGACTTTCGGCCGCCGAACCTGCCGCCGAAAGTGCTCTGTCCAGCTTTCCTTTACATGGTTGTTCTACGGTGTTTTAAGGGGTTTTTGGGGAGATGTGTAGAGAGATGTTAGAGAGATGTTAGAGTATGTTTGGTCCCTCATGTAAGTCTATCTGTGTAGGCACAGACCAGAGGAACCAGAGAGTTCAGCAGTGAGGACCGCTTCAGGAGCCTGCAGAGTCAGTCAGAGTCAGTCAGAGGTGAGTGGAACTAAACTTAAACTTTTAATTGACTCATGGAATATTTTAGCATATCTCATGCATCATGATTATGCCATAGGTTGCTTGCATTAGTATCCACGACTATGTTGCATTGCATCATTATTTGTTGATGTGGGTAAATGCTGAATGATCCAATAGTCCCAGACAGGAAGTCCAGGACCCCATTCTACGGCCTGGCAGGTATAGAGAGTTCAGGACCCCATTCTACGGCCTGACAGGTTTGTGTTTGTACAGGAAGTCCAGGACCCCATGCGATGGCCTGGCAGATTTATTATTTATACAGGAAAACTCCAGGACCTCATCAATGGCCTGGAAATTTAAAATATGTATGGATGTATGTATGCATGACAGAAAGACCAGGACCCCAGTTGACGGCCTGGCACGGATTAGATACTGGGACTATGTGGTGACAGGTTTACCCTAGATGTGAATTGTCTGTGATATGATGCATTCCGTAAGATCATGTTTTCATGACAGGGTTTATTGTTCTACTCACTGGGCTATAGAGCTCATCCCACTCCCTTAATCCCAGTTTTGCAGGTTTCAGTATACAGGTTGTACAAGGGCAAGTCAGAGGTGCATAAAAACAAAATAAAGAGCTTGTAATAGTTAGAGTGGATATGTAATATGAAAGAGATGTATTAGTTGTGTAAATAGTTAAAGTGTGCTTGACTTAGTTATTCTGTTTTAGAAGTTTTTTTTTTGTATACATGATCAAGTTATATAACTGTTTTACAAACAGGTGAAAAACCAGGCTTAACAGGTATGATTTAACCCATCTAGAGCAAGCTCTAGTCAGGGGTACAGAGTACAAAGTATAGAGATTGTGCATGCACAGGTTAAGCCAGAGTTTCGAGAAAGAAAAGTTTTTATTTTCACAGAAAATATATGATCATGTATGAGTTATTACAGGTACACAGAGAGTATAGCAGGCTTGCTACGGGTTCTGGCGGCCTTATGCCGACCTGAATCCTAGCGCCGGTAATGGTCCATTTCCGGGTCGTTACAGATTGGTATCAGAGCCCTAGGTTCACATGATCGGACCTATAGAGAGAGTGTCGGGCTCATAGAGGATAGAATTGGTCAAGCACAGTAGGGAAACATGTCCACTCGGATAGGATGTTAGTCCTGTCTTTTGATGTTATGCTATGCCATGAATATGCATGTGTATGAGTGACATATTGTGTGTTTTGTTCTCAGGAAGTTAAGATGCGAGGAGCTCGTCGATCAGTTCGATTGGCTAGAGATCCACCAGAAAGTGAGAGAGTAGATGCTCAACCTCCTGTTTTGCCAAGGGCAAGATCTCAGAGATCAAGCAGGGAGGATATGTCAATGGACCCTAGAAGGTCTTTAGACGAGAGCAGAAGAGGCGTTGTTAGGGGAGGAAGATCGGAGGAAGTGAGAGAAGCTATGGAGGTAGAACAGGCCTTGGATGATAGCATGGGTATTGGTAGGTCTGATGAGGGTATGGGAGAGTTTCAGGGAGGCACTCAGGCCTCGGGGTTTGGTTATCCATTCTCTTTTCAGGACCCAGATTATTCAATGGGAGATGTGTCAGAATACTCCAGTTACATCCCATATTCTCCTTACATGCCATACATACCTCATTATGATCCACCATATCCCATGTATCCACCCTCACCTGTGCATCAAGGTACAGCGTATCCAGAACAAGATGACCCAGTACCTCCACCACAACCAGAACCAGTAATTCAGATACCTCGACCTCATTTACCCGAGAGAAGAAGGGTGAAAATGACAGAGTACTTAAAATTGGATGCTCCTAAGTTTAACCCAGGAGATGATCCATTTGAATACCTCAGATCAGTCAGGATGATAACCAGTGAGTTGGGAGCAGATGATTGTAGAGCCATTGAAATGGCAGGGTTCACACTTAAATGCAAGAAAGCTCAGGAATGGTTTAAAAACTATGTGGAACCCAGGATGGACAGTATGTCATGGGGAGAGTTCGCCAATGAATTTGCAGGGTGGGCTTTTCCTGACAGCTCTAGGGAGATGAAAGTAGTGGAATTTGAACAGTTGAGACAGACAGATGAAATGAGTGTTGATGAATTTACAGACAAGTTCCTGGATTTGCTTCAGTATGTGGGTCAAGCCTATGATACTGATCAGAAGAAGGCAAGGAGATATACTATGAGACTTCATCCCAGGTATTCTTCCTTGATTCTTCCAGCAGAAAAGGAGAGTTTCCACTCTATCGTGGATGCAGCCAGGAAAATGGAGGCAAGTTCCAATATTCAGAAACAATCAAGAGCTCAGGCTTCGAGTTCTCAGGCCCCTAGTACAAGTACGACAGGCAGTAAGAGATGGGACAAGGCAAAAGGAGCAAAGAAAAAGTTCTGGGGTAAAGTTAAGTCTGGTCTGGGATTTGGTAGTGGCTCAAGCTCTGGCACAGCTAATCCAGTATGTCAGAGATGTGGAAGACCACATAGGGGAGCTTGTCAGTTGGGATCTACAGCGTGTTATCGATGTGGACAGGAAGGGCATATTGCTCGGTATTGTCCTCAGATGACTTTTATGGCACCATCTCAGCAAATGAGTTCAGGCAGTGTAGTACAGCCAGTAGCTCCAGTCATGCCTCAGAGTAGTGGCAGAGGTAGAGGGAGAGGGGCAGCCTCTACTTCAGCAGCAGGTTCCCGAGGTGGAAATCCGGTAGCCCCAGCACGGATTTTCACTGTGACTCAGGAGGAGGCTAACACGTCAAACACAGTGGTGTCAGGTAATCTCATCATTGGGTGTTCAGATGTGTATGCTTTGATGGACCCCGGTGCTTCTCATTCCTTTATTGCTTCGAGAGCCATAGAGAGGTTGGGTTTGATCAGTTCTGAGTTAGAGTATCCTCTCTGGGTCAGTGGACCTAGATGTGACCCATCAGTGGCAGTGTCAGTCTGTCATTTCAGTCCAGTATTCATAGAAGGTAGATGCCTTCCAGCTGACCTTGTGGTTCTAGATTTGACGGATTTTGATGTCATTCTAGGGATGGATTGGTTATCTACCTATAGTGCTACGTTGGACTATAGAGAGAAGATAGTGAGTCTCAGAGACCAGGATGGGTCAGAGTGTGTCTTCAGAGGAGACAGGAGAGGGACACCCAGAGGTATGATTTCAGCCCTTCAGGCTCGTCGTTTGCTTAGGAGGGGTTGTCGGGGGTTTCTAGCTCATGTGAGAGAGCTAGACAGTCATGTTAGGGACCCAGCCACAGTACCAGTAGTCCGAGAGTTTCTCGATGTGTTCCCAGACGATTTGCCAGGACTACCACCTGATAGGGAGATAGGGTTTGACATTGAATTATTGCCAGGTACCAGACCTATCTCTATTCCTCCCTACAGGATGGCACCAGCAGAGTTAAAAGAGTTGAAAGAACAGTTGCAGGACTTGGTAGATAAGGGTTTCATCCGCCCTAGTACCTCACCTTGGGGTGCTCCAGTGCTCTTTGTTAGAAAGAAGGATGGATCCCTCAGACTTTGTATCGACTACAGACAGTTGAACAAGGTCACTATCAAGAATAGGTATCCTTTACCTAGGATTGATGATCTATTTGACCAGCTAGCTGGAGCAGGTTGTTTCTCGAAAATAGATCTGAGATCTGGGTATCATCAGTTGAGAGTGAGAGAGGCAGATGTGCCTAAGACAGCTTTCCGGACGAGATATGGGCATTATGAGTTCTTAGTGATGCCGTTCGGGTTGACTAACGCCCCTGCAGCATTTATGGATCTCATGAACAGGGTATTCAGTGAGTTTCTGGATCACTTTGTCATTGTGTTTATCGATGATATTCTAGTGTATTCCAGAGATGTAGAGGAGCATGCCCAGCATTTGAGGATTGTTTTGCAAACACTGAGAGAGCATGGTTTATATGCCAAGTTCTCGAAGTGTGAGTTTTGGTTACGGAGCATTGCCTTCTTGGGACATGTAGTATCAGCAGAGGGTATTGAGGTAGACCCCAAGAAGATAGAGGCTGTAGCTAACTGGCCCAGACCCGCAACAGTAACTGAGATTAAAAGCTTTCTGGGACTGGCAGGTTACTACAGGAGGTTCGTTCAGAACTTCTCAAAGATAGCAGCTCCTATGACCAAACTAACTCAGAAGAACCAGAAGTTTGTCTGGTCAGACCAGTGTGAAGAGAGCTTTGAGGAGCTCAAGAGAAGGTTGACAACAGCACCAGTGTTAGCTCTGCCTGTGAGTAATGAGGACTTCACAGTGTTCTGTGATGCATCTCGAGTGGGATTGGGTTGTGTATTGATGCAGAGTGATAGGGTGATAGCTTATGCTTCGAGACAGTTAAAGAAGCACGAGTTGAATTACCCCACCCATGACCTAGAGATGGCAGCAGTTATCTTTGCACTTAAGATGTGGAGGCATTACCTCTACGGGGTTAAAAGCGAGATCTTCACAGATCACAAGAGTTTACAGTACATCTTGAGTCAGAGAGAGCTGAATATGAGGCAGAGGAGATGGATAGAATTGCTCAGTGATTATGAGTGTAAGATCCAATATCATCCGGGTAAGGCGAATGTCGTGGCAGACGCCCTCAGCCGGAAGTCACTAGGCAGTTTATCCCATATAGCAGCAGAGCGGAGACCAGTTGTGATGGAACTGTACAAGCTCTTAGAAGAGGGGTTCCAGTTAGAGTTGTCTGGTACAGGTGCGTTGATAGCACAGATGAGAGTGACACCTGTGTTTCTGGAGCAGATAGCGCAGAGACAGCAAGAGGACCCTGAGTTGATGAAAATTGCCAGGACTGTTCAGTCAGGCAGCAATGCAGAATTCAGATTTGACAGCAAAGGGATCCTTCGCTATGGAAGTCGACTTTGTGTACCAGATAGGGGCAGTGTGAAAGAAGACATTATGAGGGAAGCGCATAATGCGCGGTATAGTGTTCACCCAGGAGCCACCAAAATGTATCAGGATCTGAAAAGGGTCTATTGGTGGCCAGCCATGAAGAAAGAAGTGGCGCAGTTTGTGACAGCCTGTGAGATTTGTCAGAGGGTGAAATTAGAGCATCAGAAACCAGCCGGAATGCTTAACCCATTGCCGATTCCAGAGTGGAAATGGGAGAACATAGCCATGGATTTTGTAGTGGGTTTACCAGCAGCATCCAACAGGATAGACTCTATATGGGTGATTGTGGACAGACTCACAAAATCTGCTCATTTTCTGCCAGTACGGAGTAACTATTCTGTGGATAAGTTGGCACAGGTCTATCTGGATGAGATAGTGAGATTACATGGTATTCCAGTGTCGATAGTTTCAGACAGAGGACCTCAGTTTACCTCCCGCTTTTGGCGGAGTCTGCAAAGTGCGATGGGCACGAGCTTGGATTTTAGTACAGCTTTCCACCCACAGACTGATGGACAGTCAAAAAGGACCATCCAAACCATAGAGGATATGCTTCGCCTATGTATGTTAGACTTTGGCGGTTCTTGGAGGCAGCATCTACCTTTGGTAGAGTTTGCCTACAATAACAGTCATCATGCTAGCATTGGGATGGCTCCTTATGAGGCGTTATATGGGAGGAAATGCAGATCACCAGTTTGCTGGGAAGAGGTAGGAGAAAAGGCTATTGCAGGGCCAGAGTTAGTAGACATTACCAGTAGAATGGTGCCCATGATCAGAGAAAGAATTAGAACAGCTCAGAGTAGACAGAAAAGTTATGCAGACGTTCGCAGAAAGCAGTTAGAATTTCAAGAGGGTAATTGGGTATTACTGAAAGTGTCTCCAATGAAAGGAGTGGTTCGTTTTGGCAAGAAAGGTAAATTGGCTCCACGGTACATTGGACCCTTTGAGGTATTGCAGAGGATCGGAAATGTGTCGTATAAGCTGGATTTACCTGTTTCTATGGAGAGAATTCACCCGGTATTTCATGTTTCTATGCTACGACAGTTTGTGTCAGATCCGAATCAGGTTCTGAGTGAGCCTGAGGTGGAGATTCATACGGATCTCACCTATGTAGAGCAGCCAGTGCGGATTCTGGACACGCAGATCAGACAGCTAAGGAACAAGGACATTCCGATGGTGAAAGTGTTATGGAACCACCATAATCTAGAAGAGTGCACGTGGGAGACGCGGGAGTCTATGCTCCAGCAGTATCCATATTTGTTTTGAGGTTAGTTTTCTCCATTTCATGTGTTCCTTGTATGTTTTAGGAACATTCGAGGACGAATGTTCTTAAGGAGGGGAGAATGTAATACCCGGCTAGAATCCGGCACCGGAATTTCTTTTGTCTGATGGAATCCGGGGTGTTGGGATTCTATATAAGGGTAGGAGTTATGGTTTCTATGTGTTATGAGGTGTTTGATGGTTTTACCGTTCTTTAGTTTTGAGTTTTGAGTTGAAATGATCTAAGGCAGTTGAGCCAAGTTCGGCCGCCGAAAGTAAGTTCGGCCGCCGAAAGTAAGTTCGGCCGCCGAAAGTGTTTGGCTTCCGAAGGGAAGTTCGGCCCCCGAATGTTGCATGGTCTTGCCTGTGATTGGGCAGCCGACGATGAGGTGGTCAGCCAAGCTGAGTCATGGCTTTTGACAGATGTTGGCCTCAGATTCTTGCCATGAATTAGCCACGTCTTCTATGACTCATCTGCAAATGTTTTGAGCAGCTCATGCAGGAGTTTGCTCATTTACCAAGTGTTGAAGGGTTTGCAGAAAAGTGAGCTTTGAAGAGTTTTGTGAGGGTAAAGAAGAGTTGATCCGTTTCCCTTGTTCAGTACGTGCATCTTCCTGGTTATAGAGGTAAGGGAAGATCTAAAACCCTGTTTTACGTTTTCTGAAGGTTTTATGGCAGTTAAGGGAGAGAGATGCATGGTGAAGTGAGAAGTAGTGATTTTGATGATTTATGCATGTATACATGATTATGTGTGATATTTGTTTTGTTGTTTGGGGTTATTAGTTAGTTTTGGACCCCTGTGATTATATACATGAGTATCTGTGTGTTGAAGAGTTGGTATATGCATGTTTGGAGTTAGTGAAGGGAAGGAGGAGATGGTTTGCCGTTGAAACTGAGTTCTGGATGAACTCAGGTTCGGCAGCCGAAAGTTCATTCGGCCGCCGAACCTCTTGCATGGTGGCTTGGTTGCCACAGCTTGCCCCCGAGTGTTTTTGCATGTTCGGCTCTGTTTGGGGGATTCGGCCGCCGAAGGTGCCGCCGAAGGTGCTTGAGTTTCGTCTCTGGAGAGGACTTTCGGCCGCCGAACCTGCCGCCGAAAGTGCTCTGTCCAGCTTTCCTTTACATGGTTGTTCTACGGTGTTTTAAGGGGTTTTTGGGGAGATGTGTAGAGAGATGTTAGAGAGATGTTAGAGTATGTTTGGTCCCTCATGTAAGTCTATCTGTGTAGGCACAGACCAGAGGAACCAGAGAGTTCAGCAGTGAGGACCGCTTCAGGAGCCTGCAGAGTCAGTCAGAGTCAGTCAGAGGTGAGTGGAACTAAACTTAAACTTTTAATTGACTCATGGAATATTTTAGCATATCTCATGCATCATGATTATGCCATAGGTTGCTTGCATTAGTATCCACGACTATGTTGCATTGCATCATTATTTGTTGATGTGGGTAAATGCTGAATGATCCAATAGTCCCAGACAGGAAGTCCAGGACCCCATTCTACGGCCTGGCAGGTATAGAGAGTTCAGGACCCCATTCTACGGCCTGACAGGTTTGTGTTTGTACAGGAAGTCCAGGACCCCATGCGATGGCCTGGCAGATTTATTATTTATACAGGAAAACTCCAGGACCTCATCAATGGCCTGGAAATTTAAAATATGTATGGATGTATGTATGCATGACAGAAAGACCAGGACCCCAGTTGACGGCCTGGCACGGATTAGATACTGGGACTATGTGGTGACAGGTTTACCCTAGATGTGAATTGTCTGTGATATGATGCATTCCGTAAGATCATGTTTTCATGACAGGGTTTATTGTTCTACTCACTGGGCTATAGAGCTCATCCCACTCCCTTAATCCCAGTTTTGCAGGTTTCAGTATACAGGTTGTACAAGGGCAAGTCAGAGGTGCATAAAAACAAAATAAAGAGCTTGTAATAGTTAGAGTGGATATGTAATATGAAAGAGATGTATTAGTTGTGTAAATAGTTAAAGTGTGCTTGACTTAGTTATTCTGTTTTAGAAGTTTTTTTTTGTATACATGATCAAGTTATATAACTGTTTTACAAACAGGTGAAAAACCAGGCTTAACAGGTATGATTTAACCCATCTAGAGCAAGCTCTAGTCAGGGGTACAGAGTACAAAGTATAGAGATTGTGCATGCACAGGTTAAGCCAGAGTTTCGAGAAAGAAAAGTTTTTATTTTCACAGAAAATATATGATCATGTATGAGTTATTACAGGTACACAGAGAGTATAGCAGACTTGCTACGGGTTCTGGCGGCCTTATGCCGTCCTGAATCCTAGCGCCGGTAATGGTCTATTTCCGGGTCGTTACATTTTTATTGTTTCGTCTTAGTCAAATGCTATTGGTTAAAACTCTTAAGGGAGTCAAATCAGTCCAAACTCCACTTTTTAGAGGGTCTACTTTGCATTTTGATTACTTTTTTGGACTTTTTTTAATAAATTTTCATATTAGTATTTTTCTATTATAAATAGCATTTCCTTGGCTAATTAGAAATGCTTTTCAATCTTTTAAGAATTTCAATAAGAGTTTTCAGCCTCTAACTTTTTGTTTCTATTGTTTCGTCTTAGCCAAATGTTATTAGTTAAAATTCCTGACGCAGTCTAATCAGTCAAACCTCTACCGTTTAGGGGGTCAATTTTGCATTTTGATTACTTTTTTAGATTTTGTTTTATAATTTTTCATATTAGGGTAAATACCTTTTCCTTGGCTGTTTATAAACACTTTTCAATCTTTCAAGAATTTCAATAAGACTTTTCGGCTTCTTTCCTCTTATTTATATTGTTTAATCTTAGCCAAACGTTATTGGTTAAAACTTTTGACATACTCTAACCATTCCAAACTCCACCGTTTAAGGGTTAATTTTGCATTTTGATTATTTTTTGGATTTTTTTGTAGTTTTTCATATTAGGGTTTTTCTAATATAAAAAGTTTTTTCTTGGCTATTTATAAACACTTTTCAATCTTTCAAGAATTTTAATAAGAAATTTCGGGTTCTAGCCTCTTGTTTATATAGTTTCGTCTTAGCCAAACGTTATTGGTTAAAACTCCTGACAGAGTCTAATCATTCTAAATTTCACAGTTTAGGGAGACAATTTCTTTTGTATTTTTCTATATTAGGGTTTTTCTATTATACTGGTCGTTCCTTGGCTGTTTATAAGCAGTTTTCAATTTTCAAGAATTTCAATAAGAGCTTTCAGGTTCTTGCCTCTTTTTTCTATTATTTTGTCTTAGCCAAACGTTATTAGTTAAAACTCCTGACAGAATCTAATCAGTCCAAACGTGGGTTTAAGAAGTCAATTTTGCTTTTGATTACTTTTTTGGATTTTTCATAATTTTCTATATTAGGATTTTTCTATTACAAATAACCTTTCATTGGCTGTCTATAAATACTTTTCAATATTTTGTGAATTTCAATAAGAGTTTTTAGCTTCTTACCTCTTGTTTCTATTGTTTCATGTTAACCCAACATTATTGGAATTAAAACACATGACGAAATCTAATTAGTCCAATATCAAAAGTGTAACGAGAGCCGTAAGCCTAGTCACAAAGTTTGAGGCAAAAATTTTTCCGTTTATGGGGTCAATTTTGCATTTTGATTATTTTTTAGGATTTTTTTTATAAATTTCCATATTAGGATTTTTCTATTATAAATAGCGTTTCCCTGACTGTTTATAAATACTTTTCAATCTTTCAATAAGAGTTTTCGGCTTCTTGCCTCTTATTTCTATTGTTTCATCTAAGACAAACATTATTGATTAAAACTCTTGACGGAGTCTAATCAGTCCAAACTCCACCATTTAGGGGGTTAATTTTGCATTTTGATTATTTTTTGAATTTTTTTATAGTTTTTTCATATTAGAGTTTTTCTATGATAAATATATTTTCCTTAGCTGTTTATAAATACTTTTCAATCTTTCAATAACTTCAATAAGAGATTTCGGCTTTTAGCCTCTTATTTCTATAGTTTCGTCTTAGCTAAACTTTACTGGTTAAAACTCTTGACAGAGTCTATTTAGTCTAAATTCCACCGTTTAGGGGGATATTTTTTGTATTTTTCCATATTAGGGTTTTTCTATTATGATTGCTTTTCCTTGGCTGTTTATAAATACTTTTCAATCTTTCAAGAATTTCAATAGGAGTTTTCGGCTTCTAGTCTCTTATTTCCATTGTTTCGTTTTTGCCAAACGTTATTAGTTAAAACTGCTGACGAAGTCTGATCAATCAAAACTCCACCGTTTAGAGGGTCAATTTTATATTTTGATTACCTTTTTGGATTTTTTTGTAATTTTTCATTTTAGATTTTTCTGTTATAAGTAGCCTTTCCTTGGCTGTTTATAAACACTTTTCAATTTTTCAAGAATTTCAATAAGAGTTTTCAATTTCTTGCCTCTTATTGCTATTATTTTATCTTAGCCAAATGTTATTGGTTAAAACTCCTTATGGACTCTAATCGATCCAAAGTCCACCGTTTATGGTGGCAATTTTGCATTTTGATTATTTTTTAAATTTTTTTGTAATATTCCATATTAGGATTTTTCTATTATAATAGCCCTTCGTTGGTTATTTATAAACATTTTTCAATACTTCAAAATTTCAATAAGAGTTTTCGGCCTCTAGCCTCTTATTTCTATTATTTCGTCTTAGTCAAATGTTATTAGTTAAAACTCTTAAGGGAGTCTAATCAGTCCAAACTCCCTTTTGATTACTTTTTTTTTATTTCTTTTATAATTTTCCATATTAGGGTTTTTCTATTATAAATAGCCTTTCCCCGACTGTTTATAAACACATTTTAATCTTTCCAGAATTTAAATAAGAGTTTTCGGCTTCTTGCCACTTGTTTATATTATTTCCTCTCAAGCAAACGTTATTGGTTAAAACTCCTGACAGAGTCTAATCAATCCAAACTCCACCAATTAGGGGGTCAATTTTGTATTTTGAATACTTTTTTGGATGTTTTTGTAATTTTTCATATTTAGGTTTTTCTGTTATAAATAGCATTTCCTTTGCTGTTTATATACACTTTTCAATTTTTTAAGAATTTCAATTAGAGTTTTTGATTTCATGCCTCTTATTTCTATTTTTTCGTCTTAGCCAAACGTTATTGGTTAAAACTCCTAATGCACTATAATCAATCCAACCTCCACTGTTTAGGGGGTCAATTTTGCATTTTAATTACTTTTTTGGATTTTTTTTATATTTTTTATATCAAGATTCTTCTATTATAAATACCCTTTCCTTGGCTGTTTATAATCACTTTTCAATCTTTCAAGAATTTTAATAAGAGCTTTCAGCTTCTTGCCTCTTGTTTCTATTGTTTCGTCTTAGCCAAACATTATTGGTTAAAAATCCTCATAGAGTATAATCAGACCAAACGCCACCATAGGTGGTCAATTATTTATTTGATTACTTTTTTTGTACTTTTTTCTTATTTTCCATATTAGGCTTTTTCTATTACAAATAGCATTTTCTTGGCTATTTATAAACACTTTTCAATCTTTCAAGAACTTCAATAAGAGTTTTTTGCTCGTTGCCTCTTGTTTCTATTGTTTTGTATTAGCCAAACATTTAGACTGTATCAAAATTGTTTGATTATAAAATTTCAGTTTCAAACAATAGAAAAATGTTTGATGTAGCCACAAAGTTTTTGGCAAAAAGTTCACCATTTAGGGGGTCAATTTTTTGATTACTTTCTTGGACTTTTTTAATAATTTTTCATATTAGGGTTTTTCTTTTATAAATATCTTTTTCTTAGCTGTTTATAAACACATTTCAATTTTTTCAAAAATTTCAATAAGAATTTTCAGCCTCTTGCCTCTTGTTTCTATTATTTCATTTTAGCCAAACGTTATTCATTAAAATTCCTGACGGAGTCTAATTAGTCCAAACTACTGCATTTAGGGGATCAATTTTGCATCTTGATTACTTTTTCGAATTTTTTTGTAATGTCTCATATTATGGTTTTTCTATTATGAATAGTCTTTCCTTAGCTATTTATAAACACTTTTCAATCTTTCAAGAATTTCAATAAGAGTTTTCGGCTTCTAACATATTGTTTCTATTGTCTTGTGTTAGTCAAACGTTATTAGTTGAAACTCTAAACTGAGGCTAATTAGTTTTGTATCAAAAGTATGACGAGGGCCGTAGACATTATCACAAAGCTTGACGAAAAAATTTTACTGTTTAGGAGGTCAAATTTGCATTTTTATTAATTTTTTTTATTTTTTTATAATTTTCCATATTAGGGATTTTCTATTATAAATAGGCTTTCCTTGGCTATAAACACTTTTCAATATTTCAAGAATTTCAATAAGAGTTTTCGGCTTCTAGCCTCTTGTTTCTATTATTTCGTCTTAGCCAAATGTTATTAGTTAAAATTCCTAACAGAGTATAATCAATCCAAACTCCACCGTTTAGAGAGTCAATTTTGCCTTTGATTACATTTATATTTTTCATAATTTTCTATATTAGGGTTTTTCTATTATAAATAACCTTTCCTTGGCTGTTTGTAAACACTTTTCAATCTTTCGTGAACTTCAATAAGAGTTTTTGGCTTCTTGCCTCTTGTTTCTATTGTTTCGTCTTAGCCAAACGTTATTGGATTTAAAACTCCTGACAGAGTCTAATTTGTCCAACATTAAAAGTGTGACGAGAGCCATAAGCCTAGCCACAAAGTTTGAGGCAAAATGTCATCATTTATGGGGTCACTTTTGCATTTTGATTATTTTTTGAATTTTCTTGGATTTTTTATAATTTTCCATTTTAGAGTTTTTTGTTATAAATAGCCATTCACTGACTGTTTATAAACTGTAACAGCCCGAAAACCGATACACCTCTGTAACGGTCCGAACCGCCATCGGCGCTAGGATCGAGATCGGCTTAAGGCCGCCAGGACCCGTAGCAAGCCAAACATCCATCCTATCACCTGGTCAAGTCCCATACATGATCAAAACTTTAACATAAAAACTTAAACATATGATGTATAAACCGTGCTTGACCTGTATGCAACATAACTGAAAACATAAAGAAAACCCCCCTACTAGAGCCCTCATCAAAACTCTAGCTGGGTCAACACAATATACATCAAGCTGGGGTCACATCCAAAGAACCAAACCTAACATGTGCATGCATCAATCCACAAGCATAAGACCTCCACTAGTATCCTCATCATATACTCTAGCGTGGTAAACAACACATGCCACAAGTTCAATACAACACCTGACATAACATACATCATGTATTAAACAGGGACTAACCAAGTCTTAGGGCCAAGCACAGTTCTAATCCATAAACATAACTCTACTTACTAGTATTACATTTTCTTACAATACGATATAACAATTACAATACATGTCCACACTAAAATACTAATCTAATACTATTACATAAGTAAAACCTTTACTCCTAAGACTTCCCGATCGACCTCATACCTGCAACATTGGGGTTAGGGGAGAGGGGTGAGCTAAAAATCCCAGTGATGTAGAACATATAAAACATATGATAAAGCATGATCTCATGGAATGCATCACATCACAAGTAAATCACATCATCTCAGACGGACGGATCAAAACTCCCTCGAATCTGTGCCCGGCCTGCAAAGGAGCTCCTCAGGTCTTTACTGTACAATCAAATAGTACCGAAGTACTCTATGCCCGGCCCCTCTCAGAGGCTCCTTAGGACTTTACTGTGCCCGGCCCTCGATGGGGCTCCTCAGGTCTTTACTGTGAGGGCTAATGTATCCAAAACTATGTCCGATCTGTCACATCATACAATGTACAAGGAGCAGTGCCAAGTACAAGGTTAAATGCAATGCCTCATATTCGTGTACACTAATGCAATTAATCCTACTATTCATCATGATGCATGAAACATGCTAAAAGCATTTGATTTCATAAATTAAAAGATTAAGTTTAATTCTACTCACCTCTGGCAGACGCTAGACTGACTCTGCAACAGCTAACACTGATGGCCTCCTCGGTCCCTCGGGTCCGATCCTACACAGGTGGACTCAAATGAGGTGCCAACACACTCTAAACAACTCATAAACAACTACCCAAAAACCCCTTAAAACATCACTTAAACATGCATAGAAAACACCCTTGAAAAGGCTGGACAGGGCACTTTCGGCGGCACCTTCGGCGGCCGAACCCTTCCTCCAGAGACGAAACTCGGGCACTTTCGGCGGCACTTTCGGCGGCCGAAAGTCCGTCTCCAGAGACGAAAGTCAGGCACTTTCGGCGGCCGAACATTACCTTCGGCGGCCGAAAGTCTGCTTTCAAGCCAAAACTCAACTTTCGGGGGCAAGGTTAGGCGGCTAATCCATGCATCCAAAGGCAGGTTCGGCGGTCGAAGCTACTTTCGGCGGCCGAACCTGAGTTCTTCCCAGAAGGGCAGAACTCAGCCTCTCATGCATTCAAGCCTCCCAAACCTTTCAAACACCCCAAAACAAGCACCCAGCTTTACCAAAACATGCATAAACCCTTAACCATGCACAAAGGAGCTTAACAATTGATTAAACTCCAAAAACAACATCAAAAGCATACCTAGATAGCTTATGACCCACATAGGCCAAAACCATCCAAAACAACCCAAATCCTCACATACTCTCTCCCCATCATGCATACTCACTCCCACATGCATAGACTAGCTTAAACCTCCTACAAAGCATCATATAAACATTCATGAACATCACATAACATACATTGGGCATAAAACCCACATAAACCTATACATGCACATCTACCCATACTCAATCATCAAAACCTCTTAAAACTTCATAAAAACACTAGGGAAGCAAGGATCTACACTTACCTCTTGAAGATCGAGGGTGGTGTGATCCCTAACTCGGAGGTGTGGAGGATCCAAGCTCCAAAAGCCTCCAAGCTCCCAAAACTCTTGTTTAAGCTTCAAATCTTCAAAACAATGGTAGAACTCGTGAAAAACTTGAGAGAGATGAAGAAAAACATGAAAATGACCAAAGGAGCATCAAAAACTCACCTGAGCTCGAGAATGGGGAGAAAACTCTCCCCTTTCCGATCTGAGGGCCCTTTATAGGTGGCCTGGTCGAAGACCTTCGGCAGCCTAACGTGCCCCCTAAACTCATGCATGTTCGGCGGCCAAACCTTGGCTCGTTCAAACAAGACTTTCGGAGGCCAAAGGCGCTCCCGAAATCTTCCCATGTTCGGCTGCCGAACTTCACTTTCGGCGGCCGAACCTGGCAAACGCCTCCTTGGTCTTTTCCTTTGAAAACTCAATTCTTTTCCATTTAAAACCATAAAATCAATAAAAACATTTTAGAAAACACATTTGACCCCTCTAGAAGCCTCTGGCATCTTCAGAAATTCCAGATTCCAACGGAGATTCCGCCGGAAGGTAAGGATTCTGATGCCGGAATCTAGCCGGGTATTACATAAACACTTTTGAATCTTTCAAGAATTTCAATAAGAGTTTTCGGCTTCTTGCCTCTCATTTCTATTGTTTCATGTTAACCAAACGTTAGTGGTTAAAAATCCTTACTAAGTCTAATTAGTCCAAACTCCACCTTTAGGAGTCAATTTTGCATTTTCATTATTTTTTAGATTTTTTGTAGTTTTCTATATTAAGGTTTTTATTTTATAAATAGCTTTTCCTTGACTATTTATAAACACTTTTCAATCTTTCAGGAATTTCAATAATAGGTTTTGGCTTTTAGACTCTTGTTTCTATAGTTTCGTCTTAGCCAAACATTATTAGTTAAAACTCCTGATAGAGTCTAATCAATCTAAATTCCACCTTTTAGGGGGAAATTTTTTTTGTATTTTGCCATAATAGGGTTTTCTATTATAATAGCCTTTCCTTAGCTGTTTATAAACACTTTTCAATATTTCAAGAATTTTAATAAGTGTTTTCGGCTTCTAACCTATTGTTTCTATTGTCTTATGTTAGTCAAACGTTATTGGTTGAAACTCTAAAATGAGGCTAATTAGTTTTGTATCAAAAGTATGATGAGGGCCGTAGGCATTATTACAAAGTTTGACACAAAAATTTCACCGTTTAGGAGGTCAAATTTGCATTTTGATTTTTTTTTTAATTTTTTTGTAATTTTCCGTATTAGGGATTTTCTGTTATAATAGGCTTTCCTTGGCTATTTATAAACACTTTTCAATATTTCAAGAATTTCAATAAGAGTTTTCGGCTTCTAGCCTTTTGTTTCTATTATTTCGTCTTAGCCAAATGTTATTATTTAAAATTCCTAACAGAGTATAATCAATCCAAACTCCACCGTTTAGAGAGTCAATTTTGCCTTTAATTACTTTTTTAGATTTTTCATAATTTTCTCAATTAAGGTTTTTCTATTATAAATAACCTTTCCTTGACTGTTTATAAACACTTTATAATCTTTCGTGAACTTCAATAAGAGTTTTTGGCTTATTGCCTCTTGTTTTTATTATTTCATCTTAGCCAAACGTTATTGGAATTAAAACTCCTAATAGATTCTAATTAATCCAACATTAAAAGTGACACGAGAGCCGTAAGCGTAGTCACAAAATTTGAGGCAAAAGTGTCATCATTTATGGGGCCAATTTTGCATTTTGATTATTTTTTAGATTTTTTTGGATTTTTTTTTATAATTTCCTATATTAGAGTTTTTTATTATAAATAACCTTTCCCTAACTGTTTATAAATACTTTTTAATCTTTCAAGAATTTCAATAAGAGTTTTCGGCTTCTTGCCTCTTATTTCTATTGTTTCGTCTTAGCCAAACGTTATTGGTTAAAACTCCTTACGGAGTCTAATCTGTCTATACTCCACCGTTTAGGGGTCAATTTTGCATTTTGATTATTTTTTGGATTTTTTTGAGTTTTCTATATTAAGGTTTTTATTTTATAAATAGCTTTTCCTCGAATATTTATAAGCACTTTTCAATCTTTCAGGAATTTCAATAAGAGATTTTGGCTTTTAGCCTCTTATTTTTATAGTTTCATCTTAGCCAAATATTATTGGTTAAAACTCCTTATAGAGTCTAATCAATCTAAATTCCACCGTTTAGGGGGACAATTTTTTTTGTATTTTTCCATATTATGGTTTTTCTATTATAATAGTCTTTCCTTAGCTGTTTATAAACACTTTTCAATATTTCAAGAATTTCAATAAGACTTTCCGGCTTCTAACTCGTTGTTTCTATTGTCTTCTGTTAGTCAAAAGTTATTGGTTGAAACTCTAAACTGAGGCTAATTAGTTTTGTATCAAAAGTATTACGAGGGCCGTAGGCATTATCACAAATTTTGACGCAAAAATTTTACCCTTTAAGAGGTCAAATTTGCATTTTGATTACTTTTTTTGATTTTTTTGTAATTTTCCATATTAAGGATTTTCTATTACAAATAGGTTTACCTTGGCTATTTATAAACACTTTTCAATATTTCAAAAATTTCAATAAGAGTTTTCGGCTTCTAGCCTCTTGTTTCTATTATTTCATCTTAGCCAAACATTATTAGTTAAAATTCCTAACAGAGTATAAGCAAACCAAACTCCACCGTTTAGGGAGTCAATTTTTCTTTTGATTACTTTTTTAGATTTTTCATAATTTTCCATATTAGGGTTTTTCTATGATAAATAACCTTTCCTTGGATGTATATAAACACTTTTCAATCTTTCGTGAACTTAAATAAGAGTTTTTGGCTTCTTGCCTCTTGTTTCTATTGTTTCGTCTTAGCCAAACATTATTGGATTTAAAACTCCTGACAAAGTCTAATTTGTCAAACATTAAAAGTGTGACGAGAGCCATAAGCCTAGTCACAAAGTTTGAGGCAAAATGTCATCATTTATGGGGTCATTTTTGCATTTTGATTATTTTTTGGATTTTTTTATAATTTCCCATATTAGAGTTTTTTATTATGGATAGCCTTTACCTTACTGTTTAAAAACACTTGTCAATCTTTCAAGAATTTCAATAAGTGTTTTCGGCTTCTTGCCTCTTATTTCTATTGTTTTGTCTTAACCAAACATTATTAGTTAAAACTCCATTCGGAGTCTAATCAGTTCAAACTCCACCGTTTAGGAGTCAATTTTGCATTTTGATTATTTTTTGGATTTTTTGTAGTTTTCTATATTAAGGTTTTTATTTTATAAATAGCTTTTCCTTGAATATTTATAAGCACTTTTCAATCTTTCAGGAATTTCAATAAGAGATTTTGGCTTTTAGCCTCTTATTTTTATAGTTTCGTCTTAGCCAAATATTATTGGTTAAAACTCCTTATAGAGTCTAATCAATCTAAATTCCACCGTTTAGGGGGACAATTTTTTTTGTATTTTTCCATATTAGGGTTTTTTCTATTATAGTAGCCTTTTCTTAGCTGTTTATAAACACTTTTCAATATTTCAAGAATTTCAATAAGACTTTCCGACTTCTAACCCGTTGTTTCTATTGTCTTCTGTTAGTCAAAAGTTATTGGTTGAAACTCTAAGCTGAGGCTAATTAGTTTTGTATCAAAAGTATTACGAGGGCCGTAGGCATTATCACAAATTTTGACGCAAAAATTTCACCCTTTAAGAGGTCAAATTTGCATTTTGATTACTTTTTTTGATTTTTTTGTAATTTTCCGTATTAAGGATTTTCTATTACAAATAGGTTTACCTTGGCTATTTATAAACACTTTTCAATATTTCAAAAATTTCAATAAGAGTTTTCGGCTTCTAGCCTCTTGTTTCTATTATTTCATCTTAGCCAAACATTATTAGTTAAAATTCCTAACAGAGTATAAGCAAACCAAACTCCACCGTTTAGGGAGTCAATTTTGCTTTTGATTAATTTTTTAGATTTTTTATAATTTTCTATATTAGGGTTTTTCTATGATAAATAACCTTTCCATGGATGTATATAAACACTTTTCAATCTTTCGTGAACTTAAATAAGAGTTTTTGGCTTCTTGCCTCTTGTTACTATTGTTTCGTCTTAGCCAAACATTATTGGATTTAAAACTCCTGACAGAGTCTAATTTGTCAAACATTAAAAGTGTGACGAGAGCCATAAGCCTAGTCACAAAGTTTGAGGCAAAATGTCATCATTTATGGGGTCATTTTTGCATTTTGATTATTTTTTGGATTTTTTTATAATTTCCCATATTAGAGTTTTTTTATTATAGATAGCCTTTACCTGACTGTTTAAAAACACTTGTCAATCTTTCAAGAATTTCAATAAGTGTTTTCGGCTTCTTGCCTCTTATTTCTATTGTTTTGGCTTAACCAAACATTATTAGTTAAAACTCCATACGGAGTCTAATCAGTTCAAACTCCACCATTTAGGAGTCAATTTTGCATTTTGATTATTTTTTGGATTTTTTGTAGTTTTCTATATTAAGGTTTTTATTTTATAGATAGCTTTTCCTCGAATATTTATAAACACTTTTCAATCTTTCAGGAATTTCAATAAGAGATTTTGGCTTTTAGCCTCTTGTTTTAATAGTTTCGTCCTAGCAAAACATTATTGGTTAAAACTGCTGACAGAGTCTAATCAATCTAAATTCCACCGTCTAGGGGGACAACTTTGTTGTATTTTTCCATATTAGGGTTTTTCTATTATAATAGCCTTTCCTTAGCTGTTTATAAACACTTTTCAATATTTCAAGAATTTCAATAAGAGTTTTCGGCTTCTAACCTTTTGTTTCTATTGTCTTTTGTTAGTCAAACGTTATTGGTTGAAACTCTAAACTGAGACTAATTAGTTTTGTATCAAAAGTATAACGAGGGCCGTAGGCATTATCACAAATTTTGACGCAAAAATTTCACCGTTTAGGAGGTCAAATTTGTATTTTGATTACTTTTTTTTTTTTTTACTTTTTTTGTAATTTTTCGTCTTAGGGATTTTCTATTATAAATAGGCTTTCCATGACTATTTATAAACCCTTTTCAATATTTCAAGAATTTCAATAAGAGTTTTCGACTTCTAGCCTCTTGTTTTTATTATTTCGTCTTAGCCAAAAGTTATTAGTTAAAATTCCTAACAGAGTATAATCAATCCAAACTCCACCGTTTAGAGAGTCAATTTTGCTTTTAATTACTTTTTTAGATTTTTCATAATTTTCTATATTAGGGTTTTTTCTATTATAAATAACCTTTCCTCGGCTATTTATAAACACTTTTCAATCTTTCGTGAACTTCAATAAGTGTTTTTGTCTTCTTCCCTCTTGTTTCTATTGTTTTGTCTTAGGCAAACGTTATTGGATTTAAAACTCTTGACAGAGTCTAATTTGTCCAACATCAAAAGTGTGACGAGAGCCATAAGCCTAGTCACAAAGTTTGAGGCAAAATGTCATCATTTATGGGGTCAATTTTGCATTTTTATTATATTTTGGATTTTCTTCGATTTTTTTTAAAATTTCCCATTTTAGAGTTTTTTGTTATAAATAGCCATTCACTAATTGTTTATAAACACCTTTCAATCTTTTAAGAATTTCAATAAGAGTTTTCGGCTTCTTGCCTCTTATTTGTATTGTTTCGTCTTAAGCAAACGTTATTGGTTAAAACTCCTTACTGAGTCTAATCAGTCCAAACTCCACCGTTTAGGAGTCAATTTTGCATTTTGATTATTTTTTAGATTTTTTGTATTTTTCTATATTAAGGTTTTTATTTTATAAATAGCTTTTCCTTGACTATTTATAAACACTTTTCAATCTTTCAGGAATTTCAATAATAGATTTTGGCTTTTAGACTCTTGTTTCTATAGTTTCATCTAAGCCAAACATTATTGGTTAAAAGTCCTGACAGAGTCTAATCAATCGAAATTCCACCTTTTAGGGTGAAAATTTTTTTTAAGGGTTTTTCTATTATAATAGCCTTTCCTTATCTGTTTATAAACACTTTTCAATATTTCAAGAATTTCAATAATAGTTTCCAGCTTCTAACCTATTGTTTCTATTGTCTTATGTTAGTCAAACGTTATTGGTTGAAACTCTAAACTGAGGCTAATTAGTTTTGTATCAAAAGTATGACAAGGGCCATAGGCATTATCACAAAGTTTGACGCAAAAATTTCACCGTTTAGGAGGTCAAATTTGCATTTTAATTGCTTTTTTTCATTTTTTTGTAATTTTCCGTATTTGGGATTTTCTATTATAAATAGGCTTTCCTTTGCTATTTATAAACACTTTTCAATATTTCAAGAATTTCAATAAGGGTTTTCGGCTTCTAGCCTCTTGTTTCTATTATTTCGTCTTAGCTAAATGTTATTAATTAAAATTCCTAACAGAGTATAATCAATCCAAACTCCATTTAGGCAGTCAATTTTTCCTTTGATTACTTTTTTAGATTTTTCATAATTTTCTCAATTAGTGTTTTGCTATTATAAATAACATTTCCTTGACTGTTTATAAACACTTTTCAATCTTTCGTGAATTTCAATAAGAGTTTTTGGTTTCTTGCCTCTTGTTTCTATTGCTTCGTCTTAGCCAAATGTTATTGGATTTAAAACTCCTGACAGAGTCTAATTTGTCCAACATCAAAAGTGTGACGAGAGCCATAAGCCTAGTCACAAAGTTTGAGGCAAAATGTCATCATTTATGGGGTCATTCTTGCAGTTTGATTATTTTTTGGACTTTTTTGGATTTTATTATAATTTCCCATATTAGAGTTTTTTTATTATAGATAGCCTTTCCCTGACTGTTTAAATACACTTGTCTATCTTTCAAGAATTTCAATAAGTGTTTTCGGCTTCTTCCTCTTATTTCTATTGTTTTGTCTTAACCAAACGTTATTAGTTAAAACTCCTTACGGAGTCTAATCAGTTCAAACTCCACCGTTTAGGAGTCAATTTTGCATTTTGATTATTTTTTGGAGTTTTTGTAGTTTTCTATATTAAGGTTTTTATTTTATAGATAGCTTTTTCTCGAATATTTATAAACACTTTTCAATCTTTCAGGAATTTCAATAAGAGATTTTGGCTTTTAGTATCTTGTTTCTATAGTTTTGTCTTAGCAAAACATTATTGGTTAAAACGCCTGACAGAGTCTAATCAATCTAAATTCCACCGTCTAGAGGGACAATTTTGTTGTATTTTTCCATATTAGGGTTTTTCTATTATAATAGCCTTTCCTTAGCTGTTTATAAACACTTTTCAATATTTCAAGAATTTCAATAAGGGTTTTCGGCTTCTAACCTTTTGTTTCTATTGTCTTCTGTTAGTCAAACATTATTGGTTGAAACTCTAAACTGAGGCTAATTAGTTTTGTATCAAAAGTATGACGCGGGCTGTAGGCATTATTACAAATTTTGACGCAAAAAT
The DNA here is from genome assembly GCF_001659605.2 of Manihot esculenta. Lineage (NCBI taxonomy): Eukaryota > Viridiplantae > Streptophyta > Magnoliopsida > Malpighiales > Euphorbiaceae > Manihot > Manihot esculenta. Next base: position 55,061 of record NC_035178.2, on the reverse strand, counting down.
TTCACAGTTTAGGAGGTCAAATTTGCATTTTGATTACTTTTTTTTATTTATTTATTTGTAATTTTCCGTATTAGGGATTTTCTATTGTAAATAGGCTTTCCATGACTATTTATAAACACTTTTCAATATTTCAAAAATGTCAATAAGAGTTTTCGGCTTCTAGCCTCTTGTTTTTATTATTTCGTCTTAGCAAAACGTTATTAGTTAAAATTCCTAACAGAGTATAATCAATCCAAACTCCACCGTTTAGGGAGTCAATTATGCTTTTGATTACTTTTTTAGATTTTTCATAATTTTCTATATTACGGTTTTTCTATTATAAATAACCTTTCCTCGGCTGTTTATAAACACTTTTCATTCTTTCGTGAACTTCAATAAGAGTTTTTGTCTTCTTCCCTCTTGTTTCTATTGTTTTGTCTTTGGCAAATGTTATTGGATTTAAAATTCCTGACAGAGTCTAATTTGTCCAACATCAAAAGTGTGACGAGAGCCATAAGTCTAGTCACAAAGTTTGAGGCAAAATGTCATCATTTATGGGGTCAATTTTGCATTTTGATTATATTTTGGATTTTCTTGTATTTTTTTTTTAAATTTCCCATTTTAGAGTTTTTTGTTATAAATAGCCATTCGTTTATAAACACCTTTCAATCTTTTAAGAATTTCAATAAGAGTTTTCGGCTTCTTGCCTCTTATTTGTATTGTTTCGTCTTAAGCAAACGTTATTGGTTAAAACTCCTCATTGAGTCTAATCAGTCCAAACTCCACCGTTTAGAAGTCAATTTTACATTTTGATTATTTTTTAGATATTTTTTAGTTTTCTATATTAAGGTTTTTATTTTATAAATAGCTTTTCCTTGACTATTTATAAACACTTTTCAATCTTTCAGGAATTTCAATAATAGATTTTGGCTTTTAGACTCTTGTTTCTATAGTTTCATCTTAGCCAAACATTATTGGTTAAAACTCTTGACAGAGTCTAATCAATCTAAATTCCACCTTTTAGGGGGAAAACTTTTTTGTATTTTGCCATGTTAGGGTTTTTTCTATTATAATAGTCTTTCCTTAGCTGTTTATAGATACTTTCCAACATTTCAAGAATTTCAATAATAGTTTCCGGCTTCTAACCTATTATTTCTATTGTCTTATATTAGTCAAACGTTATTGGTTGAAACTCTAAACTGAGGCTAATTAGTTTTGTATCAAAAGTATGACAGGGGCCATAGGCATTATCACAAAGTTTGACGCAAAAATTTCACCGTTTAGGAGGTCAAATTTGCATTTTGATTACCTTTTTTTAATTTTTTGTAATTTTCTGTATTAGGGATTTTCTATTATAAATAGGCTTTCCTTGGCTATTTATAAACACTTTTCAATATTTCAAGAATTTCAATAAGAGTTTTCGGCTTCTAGCCTCTTGTTTCTATTATTTCGTCTTAGCCAAATGTTATTAGTTAAAATTCCTAACAGAGTATAATCAATCCAAGCTCCACCGTTTAGAGAGTCAATTTTGTGTTTGATTACTTTTTTAGATTTTTCATAATTTTCTCAATTAGGGTTTTTCTATTATAAATAACCTTTCCTTGACTGTTTATAAACACTTTTCAATCTTTCGTGAATTTCAATAAGAGTTTTTCGTTTCTTGCCTCTTGTTTCTATTGTTTCATCTTAGCCAAACGTTATTGGAATTAAAACTCCTAATAGATTCTAATTAGTCCAACATTAAAAGTGACACGAGAGCCGTAAGCGTAGTCACAAAATTTGAGGCAAAAATGTCATCATTTATGGGGACAATTTTGCATTTTGATTATTTTTAAGATTTTTTTGGATTATTTTTATAATTTCCCATATTAGAGTTTTTTTATTATAAATAGCCTTTCCCTGAATGTTTATAAACACTTTTCAATCTTTCAAGAATTTCAATATGAGTTTTCGGCTTCTTGCCTCTTATTTCTATTGTTTCGTCTTAGCCTAACGTTATTGGTTAAAACTCCTTACGGAGTCTAATCTGTCTAAACTCCACCGTTTAGGGGTCAATTTTGCATTTTGATTATTTTTTTGATTTTTTTTAGTTTTCTATATTAAGGTTTTTATTTTATAAATAGCTTTTCCTCGAATATTTATAAGCACTTTTCAATCTTTCAGGAATCTCAATAAGAGATTTTGGCTTTTGGCCTCTTATTTCTATATTTTCGTCTTAGCCAAACATTATTGGTTAAAACTCCCGATAGAGTCTAATCAATCTAAATTCCACCGTTTAGGAGGAAAATTTTTTTTTTTTATTTTTCCATATTAGGGTTTTTCTTTTATAAGTCTTTCCTTAGCTGTTTATAAACACTTTTCAATATTTCAAGAATTTCAATAAGAGTTTTCGACTTCTAACCTGTTGTTTCTATTGTCTTCTGTTAGTCAAACGTTATTGGTTGAAACTCTAAACTGAGGCTAATTAGTTTTGTATCAAAAGTATGACAAGGGCTGTAGGCATTATCATAAATTTTGACGCAAAAATTTCACTGTTTAGGAGGTCAAATTTGCATTTTGATTACTTTTTTTGATTTTTTTGTAATTTTTCGTATTAGGAATTTTCTATTATAAATAGGCTTTCCTTGGCTATTTATAAACACTTTTCAATATTTCAAAAATTTTAATAAAAGTTTTCGGCTTCGAGCCTCTTGTTTCTATTATTTCGTGTTAGCCAAATGTTATTAGTTAAAATTCCTAACATAGTATAATCAATCCAAACTCCACCATTTAGGCAGTCAATTTTGCTTTTCATTACTTTTTTAGATTTTTCATAATTTTCTATATTAGGGTTTTTCTATTATAAATAACCTTTCCCTAGCTGTTTATAAACACTTTTCAATCTTTCGTGAACTTTAATAAGAGTTTTTGGCTTCTTGCCTCTTATTTCTATTGTTTCGTCTTAGCCAAATGTTATTGGATTTAAAACTCCTGACAAAGTCTAATTTTTCCAACATCAAAAGTGTGATGAGAACTATAAGCCTAGTCACAAAGTTTGAGGCAAAATGTCATCATTTATGGGGTCATTTTTGCATTTTGATTATTTTTGGATTGTTTGGGATTTTTTATAATTTCCCATATTAGAGTTTTTTATTATAAATAGCCTTTCCCTGACTGTTTATAAACACTTTTCAATATTTCAAGAATTTCAATAGGAGTTTTCGGCTTCTAACCTCTTGTTTCTATTGTCTTCTGTTAGTTAAATGTTATTGGTTGTGTTGGAAAATCCTAAGATTATTGCAACCCAAAGGCGCAGCGGAAAAATAAAATTTCTCTGATTTCCTTTTTCCAGAATCCGAGTGATTCGTTTAATTCACAATAAGGATATGAGACTAACCTGTTAATCTCGTCGAGAAGATACAATGTTGGACTAATGGTGTTGATCCACACGAACATCTTCTATCCTTCTAGATTGCTAGCTCTCTCAAAGATAGATAGATTATGTGCTCCACAATCTGCAGTTTTTTAGACTGAGTTTTCTAAAAAAAAAATGTACCTTCCACAATTCGTATAAGGGGTATTTATATATTTCAGTCTTTTTTTTTTCCCATAACTCCTTTTCCTAAAAGGAGTTGTGTTCATAACCCACTATCACAATCTCGCAGATACTCAAATATCTTATGTGATAGAGTCCTTTATCTGTAACAGTTACAGATGGACTGCAGATCTTTTAAATATTATTATCTCATAATAATAAATGATTAATAATAATAACACTTTATTATTATTAATTATATTAATGATTAATATTAATAACACTTTATTATTATTAATTATATTAATGGGCTTTGGGTTTATAGCCCATTAATATGACGTAGCACATCAACAACGTTCTTTTGTGTGTGACCCAATAGGGTCATATTAATTGGCAATAGGCCCAGTCCCACAAGGCCCATAAGTCATAAGTAGCCTCTAGCAAGACATTATGACTATCTAACTAATATGAGGATCAATAGTCCGATAAATCCTAATAAATAGAACATGAATTAATCCCTTTGTCACACGATATCTAGTTTGAACATAAGTCATGGTCAATGTCAAACTTATAATGTTCAAACTTATGATTTCTCGATCTCTAAGTAGACTGATAAAAATCAAATGATATTGATCACACTATCAATTCATTTGAGCACGGCCATGCATTTCTCAGTCTCACTTATCGAGGGGCTGTAACACCCCTTACCCGTCTATATAATAGCTCAGTAAAGGATGCCACATACTATACTATATGCAATTATACATATGGACTTAAGTTAGCTTTTACATTATAAATTGTTATTTGGTTTGTTTAAATACATGTTAATTCACCAAAAAATTTTAAATGGTGAAACTGTAAGAGTCTCCCTTGTTTATTACCAATTATCCCTATGAAAAATAGTCATAAAATCTTAATATCTGCTCATTTCACATTATTAAATCCATAAATAGAACATAACAAATTAAAGTAGTAAACACATTTATTTATATTCATACTATTTTCAACACTCATTTACAAACTTTTGGTAGACTACTAATGTATATGCCAAACATAAACAACCTCTATACAAATCTTGTGAATAACTGGTTATGATGATGTCTCTGTGCTGATGTAGAACCAGACCTCCTAACTGTTGCTTCCTCTATCTAATACCTGTGCATGGAAAGTCCAATGCGCTGAGCTTATGCCCAGTGGGTGAATAACAATATATATATATATATATATATATATATACACATTCAAGTATAATAAGAATACTCATGATAGATATAATGAAATCATTTAATAAGGCAAGTGAAAATTTTACGTGTCAGTGGGTGAAAAGTGGACAAATTAAATCATGCAATTTTATAACTATAAGATCATTCATATTTTGGTAATCATAATGTATGCATGCTTGTAAGGTATTAACAAGTCATATCATTAAATCTTAGCCCCTATAAACTCTTCGTAGGATCAACTAGCTAGATAAGGAAAAACTGTATCTGTATAGCACAAAGTGCCAAACTGTATGGCCTGGAAGCCGAATGTTGTGCCTGTATGGCTAAAAAGCCGAAAAACTATATGACACTTAATGTGTCGAAAATATCATATCATGTAGCCCATTAGGGCGCAGTACTGCTAAACTGTATATGGCATGCCATACCCTTATGCTATCTATGACTCCCACTGAGGTTTACTAGGGCCAAGAATGCATATTTTCATGTTCAATATTTATTGGTATTAAAATTATTCATTTAGATGCTTAACATGTTGAAACAATCAAATATGTCGAACTATATATTCATAAGCAAGCACATCAATAAAAAGAGTCCTTAAGAGCATACATATGTGTGTAATAGACCATATTCACTCATGAGCATATTATTTAGCCATAAACATATTACTATTACATCAAGAATATGTGTGTAATGTTTTAGTCTATTAAGCTAGCATGTGCGTAAAGCAGGCATGTCAAGCTAGCATGTGCGTAATTTGGCCGCAAAGCTAGCATGTCAATCCCTTTTAGGTCAACATTTACATTTAGGTTCGTTTCTGCCAGAGATTATATCACATTTTTAAGTATCTTGTGGATATAATTAGACTCACCTTTCTTCATGAACTTTGTGTATTTATGTCTTAGCTTTCTAACAAGATATATCACATTTTTAAGTTATGAATTTTTCTTTGCAAGCTATTCAATCAGGTTCTAACCAGTACAGTTTTGGTATTTGTTTTTAATCTAACAAAACATATCATATGCATACATTTGCATACAGATTCAAGCTTAACTTTCTTGTACAAAGTTTTAGGTATACTTCTCAGGGTTCATTTGGCACTGTTATTATTTCCTTTTATTGAGTAAATCATTAGTTATGGTCTAAGTGATACAGACTGTTCTGGGTGCATAATCCCCTTTGACCAGTTTAGGTTCACTAGCAAGTTACATATAATTAACTACAGATTCTGAATTTGATCACTTCAGGAAAGTTTTAGTTTTTTGTCTTAGCTTTCATTTGGTATATGTTAGGCTTAATTTTAATGATTACACAATAAGTTATGAGGTTTTCAACACAAGCTGTCCTGTTAGAACCTATTCTGCCAGTTTTATGTTTTTGGCTCCCATGTTGTATCTATATGCTTTAAGCCTTCCAATCATCATTTCAACATTCATATTATATATCCATACAATCAAAATAGTATTTCCAGTGATCAAAACCAATCCCTAATTTTACATATTCATGAGAAAATCAAAGGAAAAAACAGAACTTCATACAATCACCAAACCTTTTGCAAATTCTTTTCAAAATCTTTAGGTACACCTTAGTTACTCTTTTTCCTTGCCTTTCCCCTTTGATGTACCTTCCTCCTTTTGAGTTTGTTCTTTACAAAGAATAAGAAAATTATGATTTTTAATTCATTTAACAACATATAATTAATTACAAACATGGAAGAATATGTTTGCCTAACCTAATTTTAAATTCTTATCACTTACCACTTAAGCACCTTAACTTCTCTCCTTCTTTCCTCCCTTTCTATGGTTTCCTTGCTGGTTATTACACTTAGGAAAGGATTTTGTGTGGATGGAGATTTTATCTTTTTGGTGAAATATGGTGGAAATGGAAGATAAGAAAGCAAAATGATTTTTCTCTTTCTTTTTGGTGTAGGTACGTCAAGGATGGAGCAAATAGAAGACACATTTTTCTTTCATGCCTAGTCATGTTTTCATGTATGGCTAGGTGACACATGGTAGGTTTAGGTGAAAATGTAGAAAAAGGTGGAGGCCAAACTTGGAATTTTACTTTTAAACTTTCCATATTCACACTTTAACCTACTAAACTTTTCCACATGTTTCAATTTAGTTTTTCAACTTTCAATATTCATAGATTGACCTATTAAACTTACATTTTTAACCTTTAGAAGTTCATTTCATTAAGCAAGCATGTCGGTTTTAGAAAATACCTCAAGCTAACATATCGGAAAACCCTTAAGCACCTCCCGAAAGTAACTTGATTCCGACCTGCTTATCATATTAGATGCTTTATTTTAAGATATGTCTATTTTCTTATTTGGACTTTCTATGATTCAGTTATTACAACTTAAAAATATTAAAATACTATTACTGGTCATTCTTATTTTAACTCTGTCTTTGAATGTATAACTCTATATGAAATGCAAGTTGGACCTCTAAACACAACTTTTAGTGCTCTACCTATAGGTGAATTGTGTGACAAATGGTTATGGATAAGCTAGCACCTCCCCTATTTAGCTCGAGGTTAAGCTAGCACCTCCCCTGAAGCTAATTACTCTAACTTTGGAATGGTACAATTTAAATCTAATAGTTGCTCTATTTCTATCTGTAGGTGTTGGAATGTTACAGGGACTTAGAAGATATCTCTCTCAAAGAGAGAGACAAATCCTATCTTGATTGTTCATTATCCTCTACATAATTTCTATCATGCTCAATCATAACCTTTATGATTGTCCGATTAAAGATAACGTTTGGTTATGTCAAAATATAACAGTCCTTATGTTGGAAACTATGACAATCTTAAGTCAAAAGATTAAGACATAACTATTTTGAGATTCACTTATGACAATGACCCATGTAGTGATCTCAATGCGGGTCCATCCAATACTTTGTTCTCTAACAAGTATCTATGATTATTGAATTATATCAACCTATACATAATCATCTCATGATTATCAATCAATAATCATACTAGCTATATTTTATTATTATCAACATAATAATAAGTAACCAGGGATGATAATCATTATTATGTAACATGCAAACAAATAATAATGATAAAAACCTCTTTTATTAATAACCAAAACGACATACAAAAAAGTCCAAGATAATGGTCTAGGGCATATACACTAACAGGTTGAAACTCTAAACTGAGGCTAATTAGTTTTGTATCAAAAGTATGACGAGGGCCGTAGGCATTATCACAAATTTTGACGCAGAAATTTTACCGTTTAGGAGGTCAAATTTGCATTTTGATTACTTTTTTTTATTTTTTTGTAATTTTCCGTATTAGGGATTTTTTTTATTATAAATAAGCTTTCCTTTGGCTATCTACAAACACTTTTCAATATTTCAAAATTTTCAATAAGAGTTTTCAGCTTCTAGCCTCTTGTTTCTATTATTTCATCTTAGCCAAACGTTATTAGTTAAAATTCCTAACAGAGATAATCAATCAAAACTCCACCGTTTAGGGAGTCAATTTTTATTTTGATTACTTTTTTAGATTTTTCATAATTTTCTATATTAGGTTTTTCTATGATAAATAACCTTTCCTTGGCTGTTTATAAACACTTTTCAATCTTTCGTGAACTTCAATAAGAGCTTTTGGCTTCTTGCCTCTTGTTCTATTGTTTCATCTTAGCCAAACGTTATTGGATTTAAAACTTCTGACAGAGTCTAATTTTTCGAACATCAAAAGTGTGACGGGAGCCATAAGCCTAGTCACAAAGTTTGAGGCAAAATGTCATAATTTATAGGGTCAATTTTGTATTTTGATTATTTTTTAGATTTTTTTGGATTTTTTTATAATTTCCTATATTATAGTTTTTTATTATAAATAGCCTTTTCCTAACTGTTTATAAACACTTTTCAATCTTTCAAGAATTTCAATAAGAGTTTTCGGCTTCTTGCCTCTTATTTCTATTGTTTCGTCTCAGCCAAACGTTATTGGTTAAAACTCTTGAGATTATAGGAAGAAAACTGTTTTTATTTTCTTCCCTCTTGTGTAGTAAGTTACAGAGTTTATATAGTACATAATATGAACAATTAGACCTTTGATTGTGCCCTCAATTATGTCCTAGAATCGTGCTATGCTAAACATGGTAAGATTTGATAACTGATTGATTTACAATCATGACAGAAGATCACTGATTGATTTATAATCATGGCATAGGATTCTTTCCAACACTGATTGATTTACAATCATGGCAGAGGATTTTTTCCAACACTCCCCCTCAAGTTGGTTCATGTGGATCTAGCATACCCAACTTGCCCAAAGCCTCATGGAATATTCGTCCAGCTACTGCTTTGGTTAGGATGTCCGCCCATTGATCCTTTGATCGAACAAACGGTAAAGATATCAGACCACTGTCCAACTTTTCTTTGATGAAATGTCGGTCTATTTCAACATGTTTTGTTCGATCATGCTGAACTGGATTTTCAGAAATGCTTATTGCCGCCTTGTTGTCACAACGGAGTTCAGCTGCATCCTTTAGTATCCATTCTGAGCAAATGTTTTTCTGTAGGTTGACCAACTGAGGTGATAGTCTTTCTCCTCTGGTAACGTTTGCCACAGGGTATCTGGACCTGACTGCCTCGAATTCTGGATCATATCTCCTGGGTGGAATTCCTCTATTATTTCGAGGGGGTAGGACATATTGGCCTGTTTCAGGAACCTCAAAGGAAATGGGTTCAGTGGTAAGGTTATTAGAACTAGGGGAAAGTTCAGATTCACATACCTCAGTTGTGTGTTCCTCAGGATATTCTACGATGTCAGGTTCTGGTTGTGACGTTGAGACCGAGGACTGTACTAGATGGCCAGTGTCTCCCAGTTCTGGTGTAGACTCAGGAAGAGAAGAATGATCAAGTTCTGGCCCCCCCTGACTAAGCCAATTTGGCAGTGGCGGTGATTGTGCCGTTGTCTCCCCCTCACTGCTAGTTGGCGAGGGAAAAAAATATTCTTCTTCCAGAAAAGTGCAGTCCATGGTAGTGAAGAGCCGTTTAGAGATTGGGTCAAAACACCGATAGCCCTTTTTATGGACACCATAACCAAAGAAAACACACTTAAGAGCACATGGATCAAGTTTAGTGCGGTGTGTTTTAGGAATGTGAACATAAACTGTGCAGCCAAAGATTTTAGGTGGAAGGTTGAGATGGGAAGGGATGGTGTGATGAGAGGACAAGGTATGCAAGGGAGATTGGAAATTAAGGACGCGAGACGGAAGTCGATTGATGAGGTAAATGGATGTGGCAACTGCTTCAAACCAAAACTTAGGAGGAACTTGGGCTTCAAACAATAGGGCTCGAGCAGTCTCAAGGATATGTCGATTTTTCCTTTCAGCAACCCTATTTTGCTGTGGTGTATAAGGACAAGTAGTTTGGTGAAGGATCCCATTATCCTGGAAAAAGGTTTGGAGATGGTTATTTACAAATTCCCCTCCATTGTCAGATCGGAGGACTTGAATGGTCCTGTGAAATTGGGTTTTAATCATGCGGAAAAAATCACAGAATTTCTCAGCCACTTCACTTTTTTGTTTTAACAGGTAGACCCAAGTAACACGAGTGCAATCATCAATAAAAGTCACAAAGTATCTATAATCAGGGGAGACAGATTCCGGGGCAGGCCCCCATACATCAGAGTGTATTATTGAGAAGGGAGTATCAGATTTATTTGTGGATATATGATAAGTACTCTTATGACTCTTAGCAAGCACGCATGAAGTACAAACTGGAATGTCAATGGATTTAAACTCAGGAAACAAAGTACGAAGATAATCACTTGAGGGATGGCCGTAGCGCCGGTGCCAGAGCCATAACTGTCGGGTTGAGGACCCTTGAGCTAAATGAGCTGACCCAGTACTTGAGACCTCATCCATATAGTACAGTCCATCTTTCTCAGTACCACGGCCCAGTACCGTGCCCGTATGAATATCCTGCAAAACACAAAAATGAGGATACATGAGTACTCTGCAATTTAACTGTTTGGTGATCTGATTGACAGAGAGTAATTTGCAAGATAAGGAAGGTACATAGAGGCTATTGGAGACATTTAAAGTGGGGTTTATAGAAACGGTACCACCACCGATGACCGGGAAGGAGCCACCGGTAGCGTTTAAAATATTGGATTTTGAGGGTGGGGCTGACACAACAAAATCTGAAGAATCATTAGTCATAGTGTCTGTGGCTCCTGAATCAAATATCCACCCACTAGCATTTTGTACCTTGTGAGCATGACCGATAGAGTTAAGGGCTAACGATTTAGACTTGTCTAAAACATCCGGGACCAGTGATTTAATTTTACAAGAATTAAAGAAAGTAGGGGCACATTTAGATTTATTTAAAGAGACAGGGATAGAAAGGTCATTGTCCCTCCTTTCTAACCCTAAAATACCTCCTTCCCGATCATAAGGGACACCCGTGCCTCCTCCTTTCTTGGCTCCTTGTAGCGCCGCTGCAACCCCTGAGCCCTGTCCGTTGCTCGAGTTTTCCTCCGTTTGTCCGATCAGGTTATTGCCGCAGGCAGCCTTTTGGGTGCCGTTGGTAGTGACCGTGGCCGTATTCCCTGCGCCTTGTCCCTTTCCTTTCTTCTTACAGATATTGTTTTCCTCCCACCACTCCGGATACCCTATGATCTTAAAGCATCCGTCCCGGGTATGTCGAGATCCGCCGCAATGGGTGCATTTTAAGCCTGATTTATCATCCCGGAGTGATGACTTGTCTGTGTCTAACCGGTTTTTAGCCAATAGACCGGCCCCCACGAGGTCGGAACTTGCTGTCGCTGGTGATGGAAGAGGAAGGTGGATGGCACGGCGCAACTTCTCACCTCGGAGCCGAGAGTAGGCATTGTCCAAGGTCGGCAATGGCTCCTCGTTGAGAATTTCTCGACGGACTGGATCGAGTTCCGACTGTACTCCGGCCAAAAATAGGTACAGACGTTCCTCCTGGATTTCCCAGTTCCGGATAATGATATTGTTGTCTCCTTCGATTCTGGTCGGTTGTCTTTCATCGATCTCGGCCCAGATGGCCTGAAGATCGTTGTATAAATCTTCCAGATTGCTTCCTTGTTGTGTTAATTTGTATGCTTTAGACTGTAACTCGTAAATGATAAGTTTGTTGCTACCTGTATTGAATCTGATCTTGAGGGCATCCCATAGTCCTTTGCTTGTCTTGTGCTGCAATAAATTTGGACGGAGCTTCTGCTCTACCGTCTGGATTAACCATCCTCGGACAATGCTGTCATTAGTTTGCCACAGGTAAATTGCGGGGTCTGTTTCTGTCGGACTGGATCGAGGTCCGACTGTACTCCGGCCAAAAACAGGTACAGACGTTCCTCCTGGATTTCTCGGTTCCGGATAATGATATTGTTGTCTCCTTCGATTCTGGTCGGTTGTCTTTCATCGATCTCGGCCCAGATGGCCTGAAGATCGTTGTATAAATCTTCCAGATTGCTTCCTTGTTGTGTTAATTTGTATGTTTTAGGCTGTAACTCGTAAATGATAAGTTTGTTGCTACCTGTATTGAATCTGATCTTGAGGGCATCCCATAGTCCTTTGCTTGTCTTGTGCTGCAATAAATTTGGATGGAGCTTCTGCTCTACCGTCTGGATTAACCATCCTCGGACAATGCTGTCATTAGTTTGCCACAGGTAAATTGCGGGGTCTGTTTCTGTCGGAGGGGAGGGAGTCCCTGACCAAGCATAATTTAGCCATGTTTTTAATATATTATTTACTGTTTATTTACATATTTTTCTAGCTTAAATTGTGTTTTTGTTATGTTTTTATAGAAAAGGAAGAAATTGAAGAGTTGGAGAAAAAGTGCAGAAAATGACAGCAAAAGTGATTTGCCCAGTGATTAGCCCAACTCACTCTCAGAAAAACTGGGCAAATCACCTTGACAGCAGAACTACAGAGACAGAAACTGGACTGAATCCCAGAGAGCGATTTGCCCAGTGATTTGCCCAAATCACTCTCAGAAAAACTGGGCAAATCACCTTGACAGCAGAACTTGACAGCAGAGGCGGGAAAACAGCTGGAAACTGAATTTTGAGTTTTCAGAAGTCCAAATCCAACTCAATCACTACCAAATCAATTCCAAGAGCCACGAAAGAGTTTCTCACTTAAGGAATTCCAGTTCCAATTAAATTCAACATCAAAAGAGGAATCACAAGCCAAATTAAAAAGGGATTTCAAAACCCTAGAAGGAGAGATTTCTTCAGCTATAAAAGGGGCAACCTCCAAACCAGCAAGACATCATCTTCTGATCAGGAACTCAGCACCTTCTCCCTCGCCAGAAACTCTTCAGCTGTTCTTTCTTTTTCTTTCTTTTCATCTTTTGTGTATTTTAGTCACCATGAGTGGCTAAACTCATTCTTTTCTAGTTGAAGTTGAGAATATTCAGATTTGTGATGAATTGGGAGGTTTAATACTCCATTGTTGAACTCTTGTTTGTTTCAATATTTATGCAATCTGATCTTTTCTATAAATATTACTTTGCTTTAGAATCAATAAGGGCCCATTGCTTTTAAATTGCTTAGTAATATTGTTTGAATGGTTTAGGTCCGTAATTGCTTTGATTGTTCAAATTCACATTTAATCAGGTTGCATAATCTAAACTTGACCACGCGGTTGGCAAGGATAGAATTGGGTTTCTCTAAGTCTTAATGCAATCAACAGTTGTTCGATGCTACAATGCCCCAAGGACGTTCCTTGGCAACTTGTTGATTAGTGTTTGATTAGCGAACGTTTCCTAATCAAACTAGAACTAAGGAGGAATTTGGATTGTGAGAAGCGTCTTCCACAACAAAAACTAATTTATTGAAATCAAATAGGAGTCTTTAATAATCAATGATCAATTCTAAACAAACTGAATTAGACTCACACTTCAGCTAGAATCTCTTTCTCGTTGGAATTCCTTTTCAATTAAATTATTGTTCTCCTTTGCTATTTAGTTTTAATCATCAATTCAAAAACCCCCCTCTTTTACTTATTTGTTATTTACTTATCTTGGTTATTATTAGGAAGATCTTTAGTGTCAATTCCCTGTGGTTCGACCCTATTGCCACTATCTACAAGTTTATTGTTGATTGTTTAATAGGTTTATTTTTGACGGCTTCGACAACCGCTTATCAAAAATTGGCGCCGTTGCCGGGGAATTGATTTAAACTAACGTATTTTCCTTTTTATGACCAGGGCTGATTTACAAGCATGGCTACGGTAAGTATGTCTTTTCTCTCTTCTCAAATTTCTGAACTAACCTCTATTGTGAGAAATTATAGTCAAGCTCGACAAGTTCAACAACTTCAACAAGCACATGCATTTGAAGGATTCTATGGACAACCAAGACATAATCCCTACCTTGACACATACAATACAGGTTGGGGAGACAATCTGAGCTATGGCTATGCTAGGACAGACCACTACCATGACTACCAAAGAGATCTGCAATATAATCCATGTTGGGGGGACAATCCGAATTATGGCTATGCAAGGGCTGACTACTACCAAAACTATCAAGCCCAAGCAACACCTCAAAACTCCAATATGGAACTTGAAGAGATGGTGAGGAAATTGGAAATTTCTGGGAAAATTCTCCAACAGCAAGTGGATCAAGCGGTCAACTCAGTGGACGCATACATATTAAGAAGAGAGGAAGAGCTTCAAGATATATGGGACGATGACGAAGAGACAGACCGAGCTGTTGAGTCTGCTGCACAAATCACCACTACACTTGAATCTGAACCAGCTACTGCCCAAACAACACTTGTTGAAGCTTCTGCCATCCAAGAGACAGCAACTACTGTAAAAAATTCAGACTTTGCTGCTGTTCAACCTACTGCAAATAGAGACAGCAGTTGCTGTCCACCTGCTGAAAATTCCACAATTACATCAGCAATTGCTGAACCTGCTGTCCAAAAATCAGCAAGTACTGAATCTGCCACCATTACATCCCTTATTGCTGTCCAAACACCAGCAACCTCAGAAATTGACACCACTGAACCAGAAGTTGTTGCACTCGCTGAACCAGCAACATACACCACTCAAACAGCTCATGAACAGCCAGCAAAGAAGCAACAAGTGGGACAAATGGCTTCATCCTTGAGTAAGCTTGAATCACAAGGAAAGCTACCTTCCCAAACTGAGATAAATCCAAGGCAAAATACTAGTGCCATCATATTGAGGAGTGGAAAAGAGCTGCAAGACAGCAAGGCTAAAAAATTGCAAAAACAGGCCATGGAAGACATTCTGCCAGAAAGTAATCAGGGCAGTGATTTGCCCAACGATTTGCCCAAATCACTGGGCAAATCACCCACAGACCAGACAGAATCCAGTCAAAAGCAGAAACAGCAACCTATGGAGAAATTCAAGGTACCTCCTCCTTTCCCAAAGAGATTTGCAAGGTCCCAAAAGGAAAAAGAGGAAAAAGAGATATTGGAGACACTTCGCAAAGTGGAAATTAACATTCCCCTACTTGATGCTGTGAAGCAAATTCCAAGGTATGCTAAATTTCTCAAAGAGCTATGCACCAACCGAAGGAAACTTGCTGAACATGAAAAGGTAAGTGTGGGGGAATGTGTTTCAGTTGTCATCCAAAGGAAACTACCAGTCAAATGCAAGGATAGAGGAATGTTTGCGGTTTCATGCAAAATAGGCAACATAGGAATAAAGAAGGCCATGTGTGACCTTGGAGCTTCAATAAATGTCATGCCTCTTTCTATTTTTAACTTGTTGAATGCAGGTACACTCAAGGGCACCAGCATTATGATCCAATTGGCTGATCGATCTGTTGTCTACCCCAAGGGAGTGCTAGAAGATGTGTTGGTACAAGTGGACCAATTAGTCTTTCCAGCAGATTTTTATGTTATTGACATGGAGGAAGACAAGAGCAACACCACCTCTGATATCTTACTTGGGAGACCATTCTTGAGCACAGCAAGAACAAAAATTGATGTGCATGATGGAACATTGACTATGGAGTTTGAAGGGGAAGTTATCAAATTTAATGTTTATGATGCCATGAAATTCCCCAATGATGTTTCTCCTGTTTATGGCCTTGATATAATTGATGATTTAAGTCAAGAAAGTTTTTATTTTGATCAAGAAAACTTACTTTATGAAGGTCTTTGCAGGAGAGAAGAAGTGGACAGCAACACCAAGACAGACCAGATGGAGTACTGTTCACAGCTGGTTACAGGTGATTTGCCCAGCAATTTGCCCAAATCACCCAGACAATCTGCCCAAATCAGTGAGCAGACAGACTTAACAGAAGGTGATTTGCCCAGCAATTTGCCTAAATCACTGGGCAAATCAGACAGCAAGTAGACAGGAAACCAGCAGACAGCAGATACACCAGATCTGAAACCCTTGCCTAGCCACCTCAAATATGCCTACTTGGGAGCTGGAAATACACTTCCAGTAATTATTTCCAACCAGCTCAGCCAAGAAGAAGAAGAAAAGCTCCTTGATGTGTTAAGGAAGAACAAAAAAGCAATTAGGTGGACCTTGGAGGACATAAAAGGCACTTCAAGACCATTCGGTGGAGGTTCAAGGCAGGATGCAACACATGGAAAGCATGTTGCAGCTGCTGGTTCAACACTTTCTGTCCCACCACTGTGACAGACAGTGATTTGACCAGTGATTTGCCCAAATCACTGGCCAAATCACCCACAGGCCAGGAAGTCCTTTTCCCTTTTCTTCTTAATTTTTTATATACATGCTTCACATTGAGGACAATGTTTGTCATAGGTGTGGGGGTATTGTTAGGTTACTTTTGCATTGATTCCATCATCTATTTGTTTCTTTTTGTTTCTTTTTGTTTCTTTTTGCATTGTTCTTACCCCTTTTTGCACACACCAGATTTTTTTTTCACACTTTCTGCACACACACACAGAATTTTGTCTTAGCTAATTGCTCTACTCAACATAGATAACAAGGTTGAAAGAGTGCCCTTATCTCATGACCCCATTGATTTGCCACCCCTTTAAGCCTAAATTGAATCATTCACAGTATGTTACCTTTACTTAGGGAGTTTTCCTCTTGAATTGAATCCTCAAATTTGCTAAGGTCAAGGGAAATAAAAATACAAATACATGCAAACACAAAGTTAGTGTAACTCCCTAAGAGCTGATTTGCCCAAACTATCATGAAAAACCAGCACAAAGCACAAATCATAAACCTGTTCCAATGGTCTAAAACTATGAACTGAGCCTAATAGCCACTTGGAGAAGTGACTGACTGAGTAACCGGGGGTGTATCACCCATGTACACAATCGCGTAAAAAGGTCAGTAACTTTTTCAAGCAAATAAAGTTTCGATGGTCTAGACTATGAACAGAGCTAATAGCCACTTGAACAAGTGACTAACTGAGTAACCGGGGGTGTATCACCCATGTACACAATCGCGTAAAAAGGTTAGTGACTTTTTCAGGCAAGGATAAGAATAAGTGCTGCTGAAAATAAAAATAAAAATAAAATAAAAAGGAGAAAGAGAGAAGGTGGCAAGTCACTCCTAGGGGTTGCATTAAACCTAACATAAAGGAATAAGCATGATTGATTCAAAAACCTTTCTCTTGACCATGGTAGGTGAAAGGAAACAAGGAAAGGAGAGGATGACCTTGGTGCATGTACTCTATACTGTGATACTTCAATTTAGGAGTCTAGGGAGGGCTGATTAAGTGGTGCTTAGGCTCAAAAGAAAAGGGGGGCTTGATTGGCTAAGTTATTTGTTGCTTGAGGACAAGCAAAAAGCTAGGTGTGGGGGTATTTGACCAAGCATAATTTAGCCATGTTTTTAATATATTATTTACTGTTTATTTACATATTTTTCTAGCTTAAATTGTGTTTTTGTTATGTTTTTATAGAAAAGGAAGAAATTGAAGAGTTGGAGAAAAAGTGCAGAAAATGACAGCAAAAGTGATTTGCCCAGTGATTAGCCCAACTCACTCTCAGAAAAACTGGGCAAATCACCTTGACAGCAGAACTACAGAGACAAAAACTGGACTGAATCCCAGAGAGCGATTTGCCCAGTGATTTGCCCAAATCACTCTCAGAAAAACTGGGCAAATCACCTTGACAGCAGAACTTGACAGCAGAGGCGGGAAAACAGCTGGAAACTGAATTTTGAGTTTTCAGAAGTCCAAATCCAACTCAATCACTACCAAATCAATTCCAAGAGCCACGAAAGAGTTTCTCACTTAAGGAATTCCAGTTGCAATTAAATTCAACATCAAAAGAGGAATCACAAGCCAAATTAAAAAGGGATTTCAAAACCCTAGAAGGAGAGATTTCTTCAGCTATAAAAGGGGCAACCTCCAAACCAGCAAGACATCATCTTCTGATCAGGAACTCAGCACCTTCTCCCTCGCCAGAAACTCTTCAGCTGTTCTTTCTTTTTCTTTCTTTTCATCTTTTGTGTATTTTAGTCACCATGAGTGGCTAAACTCATTCTTTTCTAGTTGAAGTTGAGAATATTCAGATTTGTGATGAATTGGGAGGTTTAATACTCCATTGTTGAACTCTTGTTTGTTTCAATATTTATGCAATCTGATCTTTTCTATAAATATTACTTTGCTTTTAGAATCAATAAGGGCCCATTGCTTTTAAATTGCTTAGTAATATTGTTTGAATGGTTTAGGTCCGTAATTGCTTTGATTGTTCAAATTCACATTTAATCAGGTTGCATAATCTAAACTTGACCACGCGGTTGGCAAGGATAGAATTGGGTTTCTCTAAGTCTTAATGCAATCAACAGTTGTTCGATGCTACAATGCCCCAAGGACGTTCCTTGGCAACTTGTTGATTAGTGTTTGATTAGCGAACGTTTCCTAATCAAACTAGAACTAAGGAGGAATTTGGATTGTGAGAAGCGTCTTCCACAACCAAAACTAATTCATTGAAATCAAATAGGAGTCTTTAATAATCAATGATCAATTCTGAACAAACTGAATTAGACTCACACTTCAGCTAGAATCTCTTTCTCGTTGGAATTCCTTTTCAATTAAATTATTGTTCTCCTTTGCTATTTAGTTTTAATCATCAATTCAAAAACCCCCCTCTTTTACTTATTTGTTATTTACTTATCTTGGTTATTATTAGGAAGATCTTTAGTGTCAATTCCCTGTGGTTCGACCCTATTGCCACTATCTACAAGTTTATTGTTGATTGTTTAATAGGTTTATTTTTGACGGCTTCGACAACCGCTTATCAGTCCCAGTCAGATGGTTTGATTTCCCTCACCCTGTGATAAACATCTCCATCATCTTTGCCCAGACAACATAATTGGAATCATTCAATTTTATGTCGGACGGTGGCTGTGCTGAATCAAGATTGAATTGGTTTGCTGATTTCTGATTTTCATTTTGGCTATTCTGAATTAACTGGAATAGTTTTTGTGACAAGTCTGCTATTGGATCAATTATTGCCTGGGATTGGTCAGCCGGGCTGGGGTGGTCGGCCATTGTTGTTTCGGTGAGAGAAAGAAGTTGTGTAATACCCGGCTAGAATCCGGCATCGGGATTTCTACCTTCCGGCGGAATCTCCGTTGGAATCTAGAATTTCTGAAGATGCCAGAGGCTTCTAGAGGGGTAAAATGTGTTGCTAAAATGTTTTCTACTGATTTCATGGTTTTAAATGGAAATGAGTTGAGTTTTGAAAAGAAAAGACCAAGGAGGCGTTTGCCAGGTTCGGCCGCCGAAAGTGAAGTTCGGCCGCCGAACATGTGAAGGCTTCGGGAGCGCCTTTGGCCTCCGAAAGTCTTGTTTGAACGAGCCAAGGTTCGGCCGCCGAAAGTGAGGTTCGGCCGCCGAACTTGCATGAGTTTAGGGGGCACGTTAGGCTGCCGAAGGTCTTTGACCAGGCCACCTATAAAGGGCCCTCAGATCGGAAATGGGCGAGTTTTCTCCCCATTCCCGAGCTCAGGTGAGTTTATGCCTTCCTTTGGTCGATTTCGTGTTTTCTCTACCCATCTCTCAAGTTTTCATGATTTCTACCCTTGTGTTTGAAGATTTAAAGCTTAAAAGGAGTTTTGGGAGCTTGGAGCTTTTGGAGCTTGGATTCTCCACACCTCCGAGTTAAAGATCACACAACCCTCGATCTTCAAGAGGTAAGTGTAGATCTTGGTTTCCCTTGAGTTTTCATGAAGTTTTAAGTAAGTTTTATGAAGGTTTTATGTTAGAATGGGTAGATATGCATGTTAAGGGTTTATGTGGGTTTTATGCCCAATGTATGTTATGTGATGATGTGTTGAGGAGTTTAAGTTAGTTTCTTTGCTCTCTTTGCTTGTGGGAGTGTGTATGCATGCTTGGGAGAGAGTATGTGAGGTTTGGGGATGTTTTGTGAGGTTTGGAAGGCTGATGTGCACGAAGGCTGAGTTCTGGATGAACTCAGGTTCGGCCGCCGAAGGTGGTTTCGGCCGCCGAACGTGCCTGAGGATGCATAGGTTTGGCCGCCTAACCTTGCCCCCGAAAGTTGAGTTGTGGCTTGGAAGCAAACTTTCGGCCGCCGAAGGCAATGTTCGGCCGCCGAAAGTGCCTGACTTTCGTCTCTGGAGAGAGAGTTCGGCCGCCGAAGGTGCCGCCGAACCTACCCGAGTTTCGTCTCTGGAGGAGACTTTCGGCCGCCGAAGGTGCCGCCGAAAGTGCCTGTCCAGCCTTTTCATGGCTGTTTTCTATGCATGTTTCAGTGATGTTTAGAGGGGTTTTTGGGGAGTTTCTTATGAGTTGTTAGAATGTGTTTAGTGCCTCATGTGAGTCCATCTGTGTAGGATTGGACCTGAGGAGAGGTGTCTAGCTTCAGTGCTAGTTGACCCTGAGTTTATTGAGCAGTGGCTTCAGGTGAGTAGAACTAACTTAATCTTTTACTTTAAGAAAATCTAATGCTTAAAGCATACTCATACATCATGTTATGTAATAGGATGTTTGCACTAGTTCACCATGCCCATGCACCATGTTTATATGTTATAGGATGATTGCACTAGTTTCACGAAGGTGACGCATTGCATAATGTGCTATGTATGTGATGATGAGATGGGTGGACCAAGGCGACCTCAATAGCCCGCAAGTCTGTCAATGAGTCTTTGTCAATCGGGCGAGTAC
Organism: Manihot esculenta; assembly: GCF_001659605.2. Classification (NCBI taxonomy): domain Eukaryota; kingdom Viridiplantae; phylum Streptophyta; class Magnoliopsida; order Malpighiales; family Euphorbiaceae; genus Manihot; species Manihot esculenta. The sequence continues at coordinate 34,251 of NC_035178.2, read as the reverse complement.
ATATAGGAAAGCCCCATGAGAGCTCCTTCGGGGCCAAGTTTTGACAGAGGGAATGTTGGGGTCATGTCTAACCCTGAGGGGAAGGACGTTACGTGAACCCTCTAAAATCACCCGCAAGAGGAAGAGATTTGCTAGCATGAACTCAAGCGGGGGTGAGATGTTTGTTGTGATATACTTGTGATATGACGCATTTCATGAATGCATGAATAAGAAGAATAATTGAATTGATAAAATGTCTTTATAATAAAATACATAAAAAGGGTGGAACAATAAAAGGCATAATAATATACCTAAAAATGGAGGAACTAAATCAAATGTTTTTCTCTGTTTCTACTCACTGGGCTCTTGTAGCTCACCCCATTCCCTTAACCCCAGTTTTGCAGGGCCAGAGTATGTCAAGCCAGAGTAAGTCAGAAGAGCTATGGGATAGAAGAGGTTCAAGCATGGGTTGCCATGTTTGGTTGTAATAGCTTAGTTATGTTTTGTTTATGTATAAGAGATGCCTGTATGTATATGTTTATGGAGATAGTGATAGTATGTAATGTAAGTTGCTAAAGAGATGATATGTTTTGTAATGCTATGTATGTTTGTCTGCTTGTATAGCTTAGTTATGGACATGATGTTATATGGACATGTTAGATGGACTTGATGTATGGTCCTCATGTATGTAAGGGATATGAAAGAATAGAAAGAGTAATGATATAAAGAGATAGAGCCAAGTTAAGAAAAGTATAGAATTGTGCTTTGCCTAGAGTGTTGGTAAATCCCTTTTTGTTATGCATGATCTTGAGAAAATGTTTTAATGTTATGAGTTTTGAATGGCCCGTGAGGGAAGAAAGGGTTCCAATCCCTTGACCCAAAGCGGTTATGTTTTAAAGCAAGCTTGATGACCCACCTGGTATGGGGTTCTATGTTTCCATGCATAGGTCAAGCTGATGTAAGAAAAACAAGTTTAAAGGTTTTTATGAGACCAAAGCTTAAGTTTTCATGAAAACTTGATCATGTACGGGATTATACCTAGAGTTCAGGATGTATAGAGGCTTACTACGGGTCCCGGCGGCCTTAAGCCGATCTGGATCCTAGTGCCAAGCAGTTTGGGGCCGTTACAAGAGGGGTACCGGTTTCCGGGCTGTTACAGTTGGTATCAGAGCAGCGGTTCCTCGAGAGTACGGTGTTTTGATGCGAAGATGCTCAGACATCGGAAAGAGGTTGTGCTAGATGTTAGGAGGGCAAGCACATTAAGAGAGCTTGAGAGTAAGATCATGTCCACTAGGATAGGATGAGGAGTCCTGTCTTGCATGCTGATGTGTAATGCCATGTGTGATGCATGTGCATTTATGTTGTATTATGGATGTTGATAGTCCCTTAGCTATAAGATGGCATGATACGTACTGATATGAGATGAGCTGAGCGACCAAGAGTGGCCCTTGGCACAGTTGGTCATGGCATGTTTTGCTATGTTGTAGGCTGTAGGTGACAGGTTCATCCATGATATATGTTGCATGAGGGGTCATGTGTTTATCACATGGACCATATGATATGATGCTATGCTATGTGTTGTGAGTTCATGTGTTTGTCATGGACCACATGATATGATGTGATGCTTATGTGTGCTTGTGTGCCCGTTGTGTTTCAGACAAGCTGAGATGCAAGGTACTAGGAGCTCTATGGAGTCAGATCCATCTGAGTGGGAAAGTGAGTCTTTTCCCCTTGCAAGGTCAGGTGGAGATGACAGAGCAAGAGACCCTGAAAGGTCTGTTGAAGTCAGCAGAGAAGTTATGGTGCAGAGGAGGGATGTTAGTTTACAAGTGAACATGGATGAGGAAAGTATGGAAGAGTCTAAGGATTCTAAGAGTTCAAGTTCAGGAGAAGTTGATTCCTCCATGCTGAGTACAGCTACCAAGAGAGGTAGAAAGTGGGGAAGAGCCAGAGCCCCTAAGCAATGGGGCAGAACTAGAAAGGGTAGGCTATGGAAGAGGTTTAGGCTAGATGCTGAGGATGGCTCGAGTTCTGGCCGAGGTCCTACAAGATGTTTGAGGTGCGGAAGGTTGCACAGGGGGCCTTGTCGAGTTGGGACAACGGCATGCTTCAGGTGCGGTCAGGAAGGGCATTTTGCACGTGAATGTCCTACTGCGCCCAGGAGGGTGTGGTCCCAGCAGCGAGCTGCAGGTGATGTGGCTCAAGCCAGTGTTCCAGGAAGGGGAGCAGACACATCGGACACAGTGGTGCCAGGTACGCTCACTTGTTCGTGTTCTGATGTGTGTGTTTGTGCTCTAGTGTGTTTCCCTTTTCTGTTGTTGCTCTAGGAGTCTTTGAGAGGTTGAGTTGATAGCTTCTGGGTGTAGAGTGTTCTCTTTGGGTTAGCAGACCGGTGAGGATCCATCTGTGGCTGAGATTCAAGCCAGTGTCCGTTGAGGGTAGATGCCTTCCAACCGTGTTTGAGGTCCAAGACTTGAGTGTCTGGATGTCAGCCGGGGGATGGATTGGTTTTCTACTTGTGGAGCTGGTGATACTTGCGTCTGCAGCGCAAGGTAGTCGGGATCGAAATGCAGAGTGGGTCTGAGGTAGGCTTCAGAGGGGACCGTGTAGGATGCCTAGAAGTTTGATGTCAGCTGTCAGACTCGTAGAGTGTATAGGAGTGGTTAGTAGAGAGTTCTAGCTCGGGTTTGTGAGCTGAGCAGGCAAGTCGAGGAACCAGCCCTAGTGCCATAGATAGAGCGAGTGTTCAGAGTTTCCAGGCTAGTGTCAGGTTTTCCATCGGTCAGGGAGGTAGAGTTTGGTTTAGAGGTGGTACTTGGTACCAGAACCGTTTCTCTCTTTCCTCACAGGATGGCACCTGCGGAGTTATAGGAGGAGTGTAGGAGTAGTAGAGTGCTTGGTAGACAGGGGTTTTATCTGACTCAGTACCTCACCCTGGAACGCTCCAGAGTGGTGCGGGAAAAGAAGGAAGGATCCTTGAACCCTTGTAGCGACTGTCAGCAGTTAAACAAGGTCACTACCAAGAGCAGGTATTCCCATGCAGGATGGATGATCTATTGGGACAGCTAGTAGGAGCTGTTTGTTTTTCCAAGATAGGTCTGAAATTCGGGTACTACCTGTAAGAGTTAGTTCGGGTTAGCAGTGAGAAGAAGCCAGTTAGTAAAGGTGAGAAGAGAAGAGAAAAGTAAGATCAGTGAAAGAGGAAGAAGAAGAGTAAGGATCAGAGTAGCGCAGCAGAAGCTTGTGGCGTTCAAGCGCAAGTTTGTGGTTTATTTGTTTGATTGTATGTTTTAGTTTAGGAACATTCGGGGACGAATGTTCTGTAAGGGGGGAAGAATGTAATACCCGGCTAGAATCCGGCATCGGGATTTCTACCTTCCGGCGGAATCTCCGTTGGAATCTAGAATTTCTGAAGATGCCAGAGGCTTCTAGAGGGGTAAAATGTGTTGCTAAAATGTTTTCTACTGATTTCATGGTTTTAAATGGAAATGAGTTGAGTTTTGAAAAGAAAAGACCAAGGAGGCGTTTGCCAGGTTCGGCCGCCGAAAGTGAAGTTCGGCCGCCGAACATGTGAAGGCTTCGGGAGCGCCTTTGGCCTCCGAAAGTCTTGTTTGAACGAGCCAAGGTTCGGCCGCCGAAAGTGAGGTTCGGCCGCCGAACTTGCATGAGTTTAGGGGGCACGTTAGGCTGCCGAAGGTCTTTGACCAGGCCACCTATAAAGGGCCCTCAGATCGGAAATGGGCGAGTTTTCTCCCCATTCCCGAGCTCAGGTGAGTTTATGCCTTCCTTTGGTCGATTTCGTGTTTTCTCTACCCATCTCTCAAGTTTTCATGATTTCTACCCTTGTGTTTGAAGATTTAAAGCTTAAAAGGAGTTTTGGGAGCTTGGAGCTTTTGGAGCTTGGATTCTCCACACCTCCGAGTTAAAGATCACACAACCCTCGATCTTCAAGAGGTAAGTGTAGATCTTGGTTTCCCTTGAGTTTTCATGAAGTTTTAAGTAAGTTTTATGAAGGTTTTATGTTAGAATGGGTAGATATGCATGTTAAGGGTTTATGTGGGTTTTATGCCCAATGTATGTTATGTGATGATGTGTTGAGGAGTTTAAGTTAGTTTCTTTGCTCTCTTTGCTTGTGGGAGTGTGTATGCATGCTTGGGAGAGAGTATGTGAGGTTTGGGGATGTTTTGTGAGGTTTGGAAGGCTGATGTGCACGAAGGCTGAGTTCTGGATGAACTCAGGTTCGGCCGCCGAAGGTGGTTTCGGCCGCCGAACGTGCCTGAGGATGCATAGGTTTGGCCGCCTAACCTTGCCCCCGAAAGTTGAGTTGTGGCTTGGAAGCAGACTTTCGGCCGCCGAAGGCAATGTTCGGCCGCCGAAAGTGCCTGACTTTCGTCTCTGGAGAGAGAGTTCGGCCGCCGAAGGTGCCGCCGAACCTACCCGAGTTTCGTCTCTGGAGGAGACTTTCGGCCGCCGAAGGTGCCGCCGAAAGTGCCTGTCCAGCCTTTTCATGGCTGTTTTCTATGCATGTTTCAGTGATGTTTAGAGGGGTTTTTGGGGAGTTTCTTATGAGTTGTTAGAATGTGTTTAGTGCCTCATGTGAGTCCATCTGTGTAGGATTGGACCTGAGGAGAGGTGTCTAGCTTCAGTGCTAGTTGACCCTGAGTTTATTGAGCAGTGGCTTCAGGTGAGTAGAACTAACTTAATCTTTTACTTTAAGAAAATCTAATGCTTAAAGCATACTCATACATCATGTTATGTAATAGGATGTTTGCACTAGTTCACCATGCCCATGCACCATGTTTATATGTTATAGGATGATTGCACTAGTTTCACGAAGGTGACGCATTGCATAATGTGCTATGTATGTGATGATGAGATGGGTGGACCAAGGCGACCTCAATAGCCCGCAAGTCTGTCAATGAGTCTTTGTCAATCGGGCGAGTACATATAGGAAAGCCCCATGAGAGCTCCTTCGGGGCCAAGTTTTGACAGAGGGAATGTTGGGGTCATGTCTAACCCTGAGGGGAAGGACGTTACGTGAACCCTCTAAAATCACCCGCAAGAGGAAGAGATTTGCTAGCATGAACTCAAGCGGGGGTGAGATGTTTGTTGTGATATACTTGTGATATGACGCATTTCATGAATGCATGAATAAGAAGAATAATTGAATTGATAAAATGTCTTTATAATAAAATACATAAAAAGGGTGGAACAATAAAAGGCATAATAATATACCTAAAAATGGAGGAACTAAATCAAATGTTTTTCTCTGTTTCTACTCACTGGGCTCTTATAGCTCACCCCATTCCCTTAACCCCAGTTTTGCAGGGCCAGAGTATGTCAAGCCAGAGTAAGTCAGAAGAGCTATGGGATAGAAGAGGTTCAAGCATGGGTTGCCATGTTTGGTTGTAATAGCTTAGTTATGTTTTGTTTATGTATAAGAGATGCCTGTATGTATATGTTTATGGAGATAGTGATAGTATGTAATGTAAGTTGCTAAAGAGATGATATGTTTTGTAATGCTATGTATGTTTGTCTGCTTGTATAGCTTAGTTATGGACATGATGTTATATGGACATGTTAGATGGACTTGATGTATGGTCCTCATGTATGTAAGGGATATGAAAGAATAGAAAGAGTAATGATATAAAGAGATAGAGCCAAGTTAAGAAAAGTATAGAATTGTGCTTTGCCTAGAGTGTTGGTAAATCCCTTTTTGTTATGCATGATCTTGAGAAAATGTTTTAATGTTATGGGTTTTGAATGGCCCGTGAGGGAAGAAAGGGTTCCAATCCCTTGACCCAAAGCGGTTATGTTTTAAAGCAAGTTTGATGACCCACCTGGTAGGGGGTTCTATGTTTCCATGCATAGGTCAAGCTGATGTAAGAAAAACAAGTTTAAAGGTTTTTATGAGACCAAAGCTTAAGTTTTCAAGTAAAGTTTGATCATGCACGGGATTATACCTAGAGTTCAGGATGTATAGAGGCTTACTACGGGTCCCGGCGGCCTTAAGCCGATCTGGATCCTAGTGCCGAGCAGTTTGGGGCCGTTACAAGAGGGGTACCGGTTTCCGGGCTGTTACAAGTTGGGAAAGGTATCTGGTAGGTTGGTTTAGTGAGAGAAGGTCGGGAAAAGTATCTGGTAACGGATGGTTGCAGGACGGCTATAATTCCAGGATCGGAACCTGCTCTGATACCATCTTGAGATTATAGGAAGAAAACTGTTTTTATTTTCTTCCCTCTTGTGTAGTAAGTTACAGAGTTTATATAGTACATAATATGAACAATTAGACCTTTGATTGTGCCCTCAATTATGTCCTAAAATCGTGCTATGCTAAACATGGTAAGATTTGATCACTGATTGATTTACAATCATGACAGAAGATCACTGATTGATTTACAATCATGGCAGAGGATTCTTTCCAACACTGATTGATTTACAATCATGGCAGAGGATTCTTTCCAACAAAAACTCCTTACGGAGTCTAATCAGTTCAAACTCCACCGTTTAGGGGTCAATTTTGCATTTTCATTAGTTTTTGGATTTTTTGTTGTTTTTCATATTAAGGTTTTTCTTTTATAAATTACTTTTCATTGACTATTTATAAACACTTTTCAATCTTTCAAGAATTTCAATAAGAGATTTTGGCTTCTAGCCTCTTGTTTCTATAGTTTCGTCTTAGCCAAACGTTACTGGTTAAAACTTCTGACAGAGTCTAATCAGTCTAAATTCCACCGTTTAGAGGGATAATTTTTTTGTATTTTTTCATATTAGGATTTTTCTATTATAATTGTCTTTCCTTGGCTGTTTATAAACACTTTTTAATCTTTCAAGAACTTCAATAAGAGTTTTCGGCTTGTAGCCTCTTATTTCTATTGTTTTGTCTTTGCCAAATGTTATTAGTTAAAACTCCTGACAGAGTCTAATCAATCCAATCTCCACCATTTAGAGGGTCAATTTTGTATTTTGATTACTTTTTTGGATTTTTTTTTAATTAATTGTAACACTCCTTACCCTATCAAAGTGTAGATAGAGCAAGGACTGTCACAAACTATATTTTTTTATCCATATCAAGATTAAATAATTTTCTTTATATGTAAATACCAAGTTTCAAGTAAATTTTATAAGGTGATTAAAGTCAATATGGGGTTTTAAACCATAATTTTAGCAGAGTCTCCTCTGTTTCATCAACATTTCAACCTGTAGCATATATGAAAAACACATGCAAAATTATCAACTGTTATTTGACATCTTACTATTCTTTGATTTACATAACCTTCGTAACTCACTCTATTTAATATGTACATGCCAAAATAAAACGATACTATGACTCAGAGACTCAAAACAACCAGCTATGAAAATGACCTTGATATCTGATGTAGACCTCTGATCAACTCCGCGTGCCTACTTTATCTACAACCTGCATGAGGTAAAAACCAACACGCTGAGCTAATGCTCAGTAAGTGATAGCAAACAAATAATAAAATAGAGCAAACAAGTTCACGTATCAAGTGCATGTAATAGATGCAGACATGTTAACATTCAGTGATCAGTTCTCAAAATCGAGTATCAATTTTAATTCAGTTCTCAGCCCTTATAAACACATAGTAGGGTCGACTAGGTAGATAAGGAGTTATAACGGTAGGCATAGGGTGTTGAACGGTAGGCTCAGAGGCCAAAACTGTGATAGCAGGGCTCTGTGACCGTGCTTTTGAGGTACCTAATAGGTAACCTCAAATATATAGATCATGTATCGGTAGCAGTACTGCAAACTCTATATGTTTATATGGCATGCCATACCCTTAAGCTAACCCCGACTCCTATTACGTTTACCAGGGCCAAGTATCATTAATTCAGTGTAAATGCATATCATTTGAAGCTATTTGAATTCATTTCCAGAATACATAAATCATGTGTCAAAGTTAACAAGATGAGAAACTCATGGCACATAGTGCAAAACTTTGTCAACATAACATTCGAATTTGAGAAAACTGCATTCTACCATATATTGCATAAACTTTTGAAGCAATTTAAAGTTACAATTTGACTTCAGTTTCTTCATAAAAAATGTACATTTATGTCTTATCTTTCCAACAAGGTATAATTCATAAAAATCTAATCACTCTAGCTTAAGTTATGAATTTTTCTTTACAAACTGCTCAATAAGGTCTTAATCAGTCCAGTATTGGTACTTGTTTATAGTATCACAAAACATATTAGATTAATGCATTTTCATACAAATTAAAGCTTAAGTGTCTTCTAAAAAGTTTTAGGTATATTTCTTAAGATTCATTTGGCACTAGTGTTAATAAATTTCACTGAGTACATAATTAGTTATGGTATAATCAATACACTCTATTCCGGATGTACTACCACTGTGTCCAGTTTAGGTTCACTTGCAATTTTTATTATCTTACGTACAAATTATGAATTTGGTCAATTCATGAAAGTTTTAGCTCTTTGTCTGAGATTTCATTTGGTATATCTTAGGCCTAATTTCAATAAATACACAATAAGTTATAAAGTTGTTAACACAAGTTGCCCTATTACAGCCTATTCTGCCAGGTTTGCACTTTTATCTCTCATGTTAAATTTCTTTACTCTAAACCTTTTAAACATCATTTTAACATTCATATAACATATTTATACAATCAAAGCAACATTTTCAGCAAATAAAATCAACCCCTAATTTCACTTATTCATGGCATAATCAAAGGAAAACAGAAAATCATATAAACACCAAACCTTTATTGAATTCCTCTTTCTTTTCCTCTTCTATTCTCTAGCTATCTTCTTTTCCTTGGATGTTCCTTCACCTAGGTTAATTTATATCTTAGAGAAGGATTAAATAAATTGTAAATTAAAGCTTTATAATGCAAATTCATGCATGAAGAAATGAGAAGATGCCATTTCCTACACATTTATAAGCTCACCTTTGATTTTCAAGCTTGATGTATATGGAACCCTAAACTTTTCTTCTTCAATTCTTTCAATATATTGCTGTTCCTTTAGCTCTTTGTCTTAGGGTAAATTTTGGTTAAAGGAAGAAGTTGTTTTGGTGAGGTTTTGACTTGGCTTTGGTGGGAGAAAGAAAAGCAAAATTTCTTCTTTGAAAATGGAGTGACCTACGGCAATGAAATGGTGGAGATGACAACCCACCTTTTTCACTTTGCTTTATCATTTCATTCATGCATAGTTAGGTGACACATGGTGGGTAACTTAATTTTATCTTTAACTTTCCAAATCCACACTTTAACCTACTAAACTTTTTACCATGTTTCAATTTAGTTTTCAAACTTTCAATAATCATAGATTGACCTACTAACTTCATGATTTTAGCCTTTATAAGTCCTTTTCACTTAAGCAAGCATGACGGATTTAACCAAGCACCTCAAGCAAGCACGTCGGGAAACCCTAAGCACCTCTCGAAAGTGACTCGTTCCCGACTTGCTAATCACACTGTCTACTTTATTTCTGGATATGTCCGTTTCTTTATTTGAGTTTTCTATGATTCAGTTATTAGCAGCTTAGAGTTATGCTAGAACCTCCCCTAAGTAGCTCAGGATAAGCTAGCACCTCCTCTAATGCCACTTACTCTAGTGGTGAAATAGCCTAACCCATACCTAGTGATGTCACTACTCTAGCTATGGGTTTGAGGTTGTTACATTTTTCATATTAGATTTTTTTTGTTGTAAATAGCTTTTCCTTAGCTGTTTATAAAAACTTTTTGATTTTTCAAGAATTTCAATAAGAATTTTTGGTTTCTTGCCTCTTATTTCAATTGTTTCATCTTAGCCAAACGTTATTGGTTAAAACTCCTTATGGACTCTAATCAATCCAAAGTCTATCGTTTAAGGGGTAAATTTTGCATTTTGATTATTTTTTGGATTTTTTTATAATGTTCCATCTTAGGGTTTTTCTATTATAATAATCTTACCTTGGTTGTTTATAAACACTTTTCAATACTTCAAGAATTTCAAAAAGAGTTTTTGGCCTCTAGCCTCTTCTCTATATTGCTTCGTCTTAGTCAAATGTTATTAGTTAAAACTCCTAAGGGAGTCTAATCAGTCCAAACTCCACTGTTTAGAGGGTCAACTTGGTATTTTGATTACTTTTTTTGAATTTTTTTTATAGGTTTCCATATTAGGGTTTTTTTATTATAAATAGACTTTCCCTGACTATTTATAAACACATTTCAATCTTTTAAGAATTTAAATAAGAGTTTTTGGCTTCTTGCCTTTTGTTTATATTGTTTCGTTTTAGCCAAATGTTATTGGTTAAAACCCTTAACAGAGTCTATTCAGTCGAAACTCTACCTTTAGGGGGTCAATTTTGCATTTTGATTACTTTTTTAGACTTTTTTCTAATTTTTCATATTAGGATTTTTTTCTATTATATATAGCGTTTCCTTGGCTGATTAGAAACACTTTTCAATCTTTCAAGAATTTCAATAAGAGTTTTCGGCCTCTAACCTCTTATTTCTATTGTTTCGTCTTAGCCAAACGTTATTGGTTAAAACTCCTGACGCAGTCTAATCAGTTCAACCTCTATCGTTTAGGGGATCAATTTTGTATTTTGGTTACTTTTTTAGATTTTTTTTTTTATAATTTTCCATGTTAGGGTTTTTCTATTATAAATATCCTTTCCTTGTTTATAAATACTTTTCAATCTTTCAAGAATTTCAATAAGAGTTTTCAGCTCTTGCCTTTTGTTTCTATTGTTTCGTCTTAGCCAAACGTTATTGGTTAAAACTCCTCACAGGGTCTAATCATACCAAACTCCACCATTTAGGGGGTCAATTTTACATTTTGATTATTTTTTTGTACTTTTTACTAATTTTCAATATTAGGGTTTTCTATTTTAAATAGTCATTTCTTTGGCTATTTATAATCACTTTTCAAACTTTGAAAAATTTCAATAAGAGTTTTTTACTTTTTGCCTCTTGTTTCTATAATGTTTAGACTGTATCAAAATTGTTTTGATTATAAAATTTCAATTTTAAACAATAGAAAAAGGTTTGATATAGTCATAAAGTTTAAGGCAAAAATTTCACCATTTAGAGGGTCAATTTTGCATTTTGATTACTTTTTTAGATTTTTTTTTTATAATTTTTCATATTAGGGTTTTTCTATTAAAAATAGCATTTTCTTGTCTATTTATAAACACTTTTCAATCTTTCAAGAATTTCAATAAGAGTTTTCAGCTTCTTGCCTCTTGTTTCTATTATTTCGTCTTAGCCAAACGTTATTCATTAAAATTTTTGACGGAGTCTAATTAGTCCAAACTACACCATTTAGGAGATCAATTTTGCATCTTGATTAATTTGTTGAATTTTTTTGTAATTTTCATATTATGATTTTTCTATTATAAATAGTATTTCCTTAACTGTTTATAAATATTTTTCAATCTTTCAAGAAGAGTTTTCGGCTTCTAATCTCTCGTTTCTATTATCTTGTGTTAATCAAACATTATTAGTTAAAATTCCAAACAGAGTGTAATTAGTCCTGTATCAAAAGTATGATGAGGGCTGTAGGCCTTGTCACAAAATTTGAGACAAATATTTCACCGTTTATGAGGTGAAATTTGCATTTTGATTATTTGTTTAGATTTTTTTGTAATTTTCCATATTAGAGATTTTCTATTGTAAATAGGCTATTCTTGGCTGGTTATAAACACTTTTTAATCTTTCAAGAATTTCAATAAGAGCTTTTGGCTTCTTGCCTCTGGTTTCTATTATTTCGTCTTAGCCAAACGTTATTAGTTATAACCCCTGATAGAGTCTAATCAGTCTAAACTCCACCGTTTAGAGAGTCAATTTTGCTTTTAATTACTTTTTTGGATTTTTCATAATTCTCTATATTAGGGTTTTTCTATTACAAAAAACCTTTCCTTGACTATTTCTAAACACTTTTCAATCTTTCGTGAATTTCAATAAGGGTTTTCGGATTCTTGCCTCTAGTTTCTATTATTTCATCTTAGCCAAACGTTATTAGTTAAAACTCCTGATGGAGTCTAATCCATCCAACCTCCATCGTTTAGGGGGTCACTAAGAGTTTTCTATTTCTTGCCTTTTGTTTCTATTGTTTCATCTCAGCCAAACGTTATTGGTTAAAACTCCTGACAAAGTCTAATCAGTCCAAACTTCACCGTTTAAGGGGTCAATTTTGCATTTTGATTACTTTTTTGTAATTTTCTATTATAAATAGCCTTTTCTTGACTGCTTATAAACACTTTTCAATCTTTCAAGAATTTCAATAAGAGTTTTTTGGCTTCTAGCCTCTTATTTCTATTGTTCGTCTTAGCCAAACGCTATTGGTTAAAACTCCTGACAAAGTCTAATTAGTCCAAACTCCATTATTTAGGGGGTAAATTTTGCATTTTGATTATTTTTTGCATTTTTTTGTAGTTTTTTATATTAGGGTTTTCTATTATAAATAGCTTTTTCTTGGCTTTTATAAACACTTTTCAATCTTTCGAGAATTTCAATAAGAGTTCTCGGCTTCTAGTCTCTTGTTTCCATAATTTCGTCCTAACCAAACGTTATTGGTTAAAACTCTTGACGAAGTCTAATCAGTCCAAACTCCACCGTTTAGGAGGTCAATTTTGTATTTTGATTATTTTTTTCAATTTTTTTGTAAGTTTTTGTATTTGGGTTTTTCTATTATAAATAGCCTTTCCTTGGCTGTTTATAAACACTTTTCAATCTTTCAAGAATTTTAATAAGCATTTTCGGCTTCTTGCCTTTTGTTTCTATTTTTTTGTCTTAGCCAAACGTTATTGGTTAAAACTTGTAACGAAGTCTAATCAGTCTAATCTCCACCATTTAGAGGGTCAATTTTACTTTTTGATTATTTTTTGGGATTTTTATTAGGATTTTTCTATTATAAATAGCATTTCCTTGACTGTTTATAAAGATTTTTCAATCTTTCAAGAATTTCAATAAGAATTTTTGACTTATTGCCTCTTGTTTCTATTGTTTTGTCATAACCAAACGTTATTAAAAAACTCCAAACGGAGTGTAATCAATCCAAATTCCACTCTTAGGTGGTCAATTTTACATTTTGATTACTTCTTTGCATGTTTTCGAAAATTTTCATATTAGGATTTTTTTTATTATAAATCGTGTTTCGTTAACTGTTTATAAACACTTTTCAATCCTTCAAAAATTTCAATAAGAGTTTTCGCCTTCTTGCCTCTTGTTCCTATTATTTCATCTTAGCTAAAATTTAATAGTTAAAACTCCTGACAGAGTCTAATCTGTCCAAACTCCACCGATTAGAGGGTCAATTTTTTTATTTTGATTACTTTTTTTTTGTTTTTCTCTAATTTTTTGTATTAGGCTTTTTTTAATATAAATAGCCTTTCCTTGGCTGTTTATAAAAAATTTTTGGTTTGTACTCTCTTATTTCTATAGTTTCATCTTAGCCAAACGTTATTGGTTAAAACTCTTGACAGAGTCTAATCAGTCCAAATTCTACCGTTTAGGGAGTCAATTTTTTTGTATTTTTTCATATTAGGGTTTGTCTATTATAATAGTCTTTCTTTCACTGTTTATAAACACTTTTCAATCTTTTAAGAATTTCAATAAGAGGTTTCGGCTTATAGCCTCTTGTTTCTACTATTTCATCTTAACCAAACGTTATTGGTTAAAACTTCTGACGGAGTATAATCAGTCCAAACTCTACCGTTTAGAGGGTCAATTTTGTATTTTGATTATTTTTTAAATTTTTTTTTATAATTTTTCATATTAGGATTTTTCTATTATAAATAGCATTTCCTTGGCTGTTTATAAATACTTTTCAATCTTTCAAGAATTTCATTAAGAGTTTTAGACTTCTACCCTCTTATTTCTATAGTTTCGTCTTAGCCAAACGTTATTGCTAAAACTCCTAACAGAGTCTAATCAGTCCAAATTCTACCGTTTAGGGAGTCAATTTTTTTGTATTTTTTCATATTAGGGTTGTAATACCCGGCTAGACTCCGGTATCGGAATTCCTACCGTCCGGTGGAATTTCGGATGTCGGAAACTTCTAGAAGGGTAAAGACATGTTTTATAAATGTTTTCATGAATTTTAATGGTTTTAAAGTATGAAACTAAATGAGTTTTTGCATGAAAAGTCCTTGGAGGAAAACCCAGGTTCGGCCGCCGAAAGTCAAGTTCGGCCGCCGAACATGCATGCGTTTTGGAGGCACGTTAGGCCCCCGAAAACATGAGTGAGGGAAGTCCAGGTTCGGCCGCCGAAAGTGAAGTTCGGCCGCCGAACATTGCATGGATGCGGAGGCACATTCGGCCCCCGAACGTGGTCTGGCCAGCCACCTATAAAAGGGGCACTTAGCCGAAATGGGCGAGCTTTCTCCCATTTCATGCCACAGCAAGCTTCCGACCTTCCCTTTGCAACTCTTGTGTTCTTCTTCCAAATCTCTACCATTTTTCTTGAGTTTTAAGCTTGCATTGAAGGTTTTGAGCTTTTAAACCAAGTTTTGGAGCTTTGGGAACTCAGGAGCTCATTTTCGTGGATCTCCAAGTTTGGGTCGTCTTCCTCTCGATCTTCAAGAGGTAAGAGCCAACCTTAAGCTCCTCATGTGTTTTAAAGAAGTTTTAAGAAGTTTTATGGGGTAGAAATGCATGTTTAAGTTAGTTGAGCTATGTTAGGTTTTATGTGATTTTTGAACAATGTAGCTTGATTGTGTGTGATTGAAGTGTTGTAGATGGGGTATATGCATGTTTGAGGCCCCTAGGAACTTGTATGCATGTTTTGGTTGAGATATATGCATGATTTGTGAGTTTGGAGGCGAGAATGCACAAAGGAGCCAAGTTTCTGCCCTTTGGCAGAAACCAGGTTCGGCAGCCGAAGGCACTTTCGGCCGCCGAACATGGCTGGGGAGGCAGGCCTTTCGGCTGCCGAAGTTGCCCCCAAAAAGAGACTTTCGTCTCTGTCTGGGACTTTCGGCCGCCGAAGGTGCCGCCGAACCTACCTGAGTTTCGTCTCTGTCCAGGACTTTCGGCCGCCGAAGGTGCCGCCGAAAGTGCCCTGTTCAGCCACTTCATGCATGTCTCTATGAGATATTTTCAGGATGTTTTAGGGGGTTTTTGGGGAATATATTAGAGTTATGTTTATGTATGTTGGTCCCTCATTGGAGTCCACCTGTGTAGGTTCGGACCCGAGGAACCAAGGACCCCAGCAGTGAGCCAGCTGCTACAGAGTTTGTCAGAGTCAGCCAGAGGTGAGTGGAACTAAGCTTAACCTTTTAAATTAAGAAATGAAATGCTTTTATCATGCTTCATGCATCATGATCATATTATAGGTTGTTTGCATTAGAATTCACGACTATGCCGCATTGTATTGTTGTGATAGATGATAGTGGATGGACATTAGGATGATTCATTAGCCTTCTATATACGAAGTCCTGTGGTGCCCATAATAGAGCCGGGCAATACGAAGTCCTGTGGTGCCCATAATAGGGCCGGGCAATAACTCCGAGTACGAAGTCCTGTGGTGCCCATAATAGGGCCGGGCAAATACAAAGTCCTGTGGTGCCCATAATAGGGCCGGGCATGGAGTTGAGGGATTTTTGAATCAGTCCATCCGTGGTGTGATTTATTTGTGCAGTGACGCATTTCATGATAGCATGTTTTAAATATTCTTTTTATAGTTCTACTCACTGAGCATCTAGCTCACCCCTCTCCCCTAACCCCCAGGTTTGCAGGTACGGGATAGATAGAGAAGGCAAGAAGAGAAAAAGTCATATGTATGTAATAGTTAGTTTGTGGACATGACAATTGTATTATGACGAAATGTATAAATATTCAGGATGTTATGTAATGAAGTCATTGAGGATAGAGTTGTGCTTGACCATAATATATTGTTAATCCCTTTTGTATATACATGATCTTATGTTATGATGTTTATGTAAACTAACTCAACACAGGTTGTTATGCCTTTAAGGCTTGATGAGATCCCACAGAGGGATTATGTTATGTATATGTTCAGAGTATGCACAGGTTGAGTTAGTTGATGACAGTATGTATGAAGAAAAGTTTTAATTTTTATGCATGTTGTTGATCATGTATGGGATTATACAGGTTTACAGGTTATATGTCAGGCTTGCTACGGGTCCCGACGGCCTTAAGTCGACCCGGATCCTAGCGCCGGTAGCGGTCCGGATTTCCGGGGCGTTACAGAATGGTATCAGAGCCCTAGGTTCATATGGTCGGACCTAGAGTATCGGGCTCATAGATGTTATAGAAGGTCAAGCACAATAGGAAGTCATGTCCACTAGGATAGGATGTTGAGTCCTGTCTTGCAGGATGATGTGAAATGCCATGATTTTGTACATATGCATTGATGATATGCTATGCTATGTGATGTATGTGATGAGGGTTCATGTGTGCCCACATGAACCATATGATGCTAATGTTTGCTTGTTATGAGCTATTTTTCAGAGAATAGGATGAGAGGAACTCGTCGATCTGCACGATTGACTGGAGTGCCACCTGAGGATGAGGGCACGAGCGCCCGTCCTCCCACATTGCCTAGGGCAATGTCTTGTAGAGCCAACAGAGATAGAGTGTCAAGGGACCCTAGAAGGTCTTTTGATGCTAGCAGAAGGGGGACTGATAGAGGAGGAAGTTCTTCAGATGTGAGGGAGGTTATGGAAGAGGATCAGAGGAGGGATGGGAACCTGGATGTGAGCATGCAGGAAGAAGGGACAGGGGAGTCTCAGGGAGGCGTTCAGGCCTCGGGGTATGGTTTTCCACCCCATTATCCACCTTTCCCACAGGGTTCAGGGTATCCGATGGGAGGTACATCGGATTACTCCAGCTTTAACCCCTACCCTACCTACATGCCTTATCCACCTTTCTATCCACCCTATACATAGTACCCAGCTTATCCACCCT
>NC_035178.2:0-16372 GCF_001659605.2 Manihot esculenta | reverse complement strand
GACCCGGGTTGCATTCTCATTCATTTATTGCTCCGAGAGCCGTTGAGAGTTTAGGTCTGATAGTCTCTGGGTTAGAGTGTCCCCTATGGGTCAGTGGACCCAAGTGTGACCGTCAGTGGCAGTGTCAGTCTGCCAGTACAGTCCAGTTTTATTGAGGGAAGATGCCTCTCCGCCGAACCTTGTGGTCTAGATTTGACAGACTTTGACGTCATTCTAGGGATGGATTGGTATCTACCCATGGTGTACCTTGGACTGCAGGGACAAGGTAGTCAGGTTCAGAGATCAGAACGGGTCAGAGGTCGTCTTCAGAGGAGACAAGAGGGGCACACCTAAGGTCTGATATCAGCTCTTCAGGCTCGTAGGTTGCTTAGGAAGGGATGTCAGGGGTACTTAGCTCATGTGAGAGAGTTAGACAGTCAGTCAGGGAGCCGGCCTCGGTGCCAGTTGTCAGAGAGTTTCAGGATGTCTTCCTGATGAGCTTCCAAGTTTACCACTGCTAGGGAGATAGAGTTCGAGATAGAGTTGGTGCCTGGCACTAGACCGATCTCATCCCTCCCTACAGGATGGCTCCAAGCGAGTTTAAAAGAGTTGAAAGAGCAGTTGCAAGAGCTGGTAGAAAAGGGTTTCATCCGACAGAGTACCTCACCTTGGGTGCTCCGGTCTTGTTCGTAAGAAAGAAGGATGGATCCCTTAGACTTTGTATCGACTACAGGCAGTTGAACAAAGTCATACCAAGAATAGGTACCCTCTGCCAAGGATCGATGATCTATTCGACCAGCTAGCAGGAGCGGGTTGTTTCTCCAAAATAGATCTAAGATCGGGGTGTACCATCAGCTAAGGATAAGGGAAGAGGATGTGCCAAAGACGGCTTTTCAAAAACCAGATATGGGCATTTTGAGTTCCTTTTGATGCCGTTCGGGTAAACTAACGCCCCTGCAGCATTCATGGATCTCATGAACAGAGTGTTTTAGGGTTCAGGGTTTAGGGTTTAGGGTTTAGGGTTTAGGGTTTAGGGTTTAGGGTTTAGGGTTTAGGGTTCAGGGTTCAGGGTTCAGGGTTCAGGGTTCAGGGTTCAGGGTTCAGGGTTCAGGGTTCAGGGTTCAGGGTTCAGGGTTCAGGGTTCAGGGTTCAGGGTTCAGGGTTCAGGGTTCAGGGTTCAGGGTTCAGGGTTCAGGGTTCAGGGTTCAGGGTTCAGGGTTCAGGGTTCAGGGTTCAGGGTTCAGGGTTCAGGGTTCAGGGTTCAGGGTTCAGGGTTCAGGGTTCAGGGTTCAGGGTTCAGGGTTCAGGGTTCAGGGTTCAGGGTTCAGGGTTCAGGGTTCAGGGTTCAGGGTTCAGGGTTCAGGGTTCAGGGTTCAGGGTTCAGGGTTCAGGGTTCAGGGTTCAGGGTTCAGGGTTCAGGGTTCAGGGTTCAGGGTTCAGGGTTCAGGGTTCAGGGTTCAGGGTTCAGGGTTCAGGGTTCAGGGTTCAGGGTTCAGGGTTCAGGGTTCAGGGTTCAGGGTTCAGGGTTCAGGGTTCAGGGTTCAGGGTTCAGGGTTCAGGGTTCAGGGTTCAGGGTTCAGGGTTCAGGGTTCAGGGTTCAGGGTTCAGGGTTCAGGGTTCAGGGTTCAGGGTTCAGGGTTCAGGGTTCAGGGTTCAGGGTTCAGGGTTCAGGGTTCAGGGTTCAGGGTTCAGGGTTCAGGGTTCAGGGTTCAGGGTTCAGGGTTCAGGGTTCAGGGTTCAGGGTTCAGGGTTCAGGGTTCAGGGTTCAGGGTTCAGGGTTCAGGGTTCAGGGTTCAGGGTTCAGGGTTCAGGGTTCAGGGTTCAGGGTTCAGGGTTCAGGGTTCAGGGTTCAGGGTTCAGGGTTCAGGGTTCAGGGTTCAGGGTTCAGGGTTCAGGGTTCAGGGTTCAGGGTTCAGGGTTCAGGGTTCAGGGTTCAGGGTTCAGGGTTCAGGGTTCAGGGTTCAGGGTTCAGGGTTCAGGGTTCAGGGTTCAGGGTTCAGGGTTCAGGGTTCAGGGTTCAGGGTTCAGGGTTCAGGGTTCAGGGTTCAGGGTTCAGGGTTCAGGGTTCAGGGTTCAGGGTTCAGGGTTCAGGGTTCAGGGTTCAGGGTTCAGGGTTCAGGGTTCAGGGTTCAGGGTTCAGGGTTCAGGGTTCAGGGTTCAGGGTTCAGGGTTCAGGGTTCAGGGTTCAGGGTTCAGGGTTCAGGGTTCAGGGTTCAGGGTTCAGGGTTCAGGGTTCAGGGTTCAGGGTTCAGGGTTCAGGGTTCAGGGTTCAGGGTTCAGGGTTCAGGGTTCAGGGTTCAGGGTTCAGGGTTCAGGGTTCAGGGTTCAGGGTTCAGGGTTCAGGGTTCAGGGTTCAGGGTTCAGGGTTCAGGGTTCAGGGTTCAGGGTTCAGGGTTCAGGGTTCAGGGTTCAGGGTTCAGGGTTCAGGGTTCAGGGTTCAGGGTTCAGGGTTCAGGGTTCAGGGTTCAGGGTTCAGGGTTCAGGGTTCAGGGTTCAGGGTTCAGGGTTCAGGGTTCAGGGTTCAGGGTTCAGGGTTCAGGGTTCAGGGTTCAGGGTTCAGGGTTCAGGGTTCAGGGTTCAGGGTTCAGGGTTCAGGGTTCAGGGTTCAGGGTTCAGGGTTCAGGGTTCAGGGTTCAGGGTTCAGGGTTCAGGGTTCAGGGTTCAGGGTTCAGGGTTCAGGGTTCAGGGTTCAGGGTTCAGGGTTCAGGGTTCAGGGTTCAGGGTTCAGGGTTCAGGGTTCAGGGTTCAGGGTTCAGGGTTCAGGGTTCAGGGTTCAGGGTTCAGGGTTCAGGGTTCAGGGTTCAGGGTTCAGGGTTCAGGGTTCAGGGTTCAGGGTTCAGGGTTCAGGGTTCAGGGTTCAGGGTTCAGGGTTCAGGGTTCAGGGTTCAGGGTTCAGGGTTCAGGGTTCAGGGTTCAGGGTTTAGGGTTTAGGGTTTAGGGTTTAGGGTTTAGGGTTTAGGGTTTAGGGTTTAGGGTTTAGGGTTTAGGGTTTAGGGTTTAGGGTTTAGGGTTTAGGGTTTAGGGTTAGGGTTTAGGGTTTAGGGTTTAGGGTTTAGGGTTTAGGGTTTAGGGTTTAGGGTTTAGGGTTTAGGGTTTAGGGTTTAGGGTTTAGGGTTTAGGGTTTAGGGTTTAGGGTTTAGGGTTTAGGGTTTAGGGTTTAGGGTTTAGGGTTTAGGGTTTAGGGTTTAGGGTTTAGGGTTTAGGGTTTAGGGTTTAGGGTTTAGGGTTTAGGGTTTAGGGTTTAGGGTTTAGGGTTTAGGGTTTAGGGTTTAGGGTTTAGGGTTTAGGGTTTAGGGTTTAGGGTTTAGGGTTTAGGGTTTAGGGTTTAGGGTTTAGGGTTTAGGGTTTAGGGTTTAGGGTTTAGGGTTTAGGGTTTAGGGTTTAGGGTTTAGGGTTTAGGGTTTAGGGTTTAGGGTTTAGGGTTTAGGGTTAGGGTTTAGGGTTTAGGGTTTAGGGTTTAGGGTTTAGGGTTTAGGGTTTAGGGTTTAGGGTTTAGGGTTTAGGGTTTAGGGTTTAGGGTTTAGGGTTTAGGGTTTAGGGTTTAGGGTTTAGGGTTTAGGGTTTAGGGTTTAGGGTTTAGGGTTTAGGGTTTAGGGTTTAGGGTTTAGGGTTTAGGGTTTAGGGTTTAGGGTTTAGGGTTTAGGGTTTAGGGTTTAGGGTTTAGGGTTTAGGGTTTAGGGTTTAGGGTTTAGGGTTTAGGGTTTAGGGTTTAGGGTTTAGGGTTTAGGGTTTAGGGTTTAGGGTTTAGGGTTTAGGGTTTAGGGTTTAGGGTTTAGGGTTTAGGGTTTAGGGTTTAGGGTTTAGGGTTTAGGGTTTAGGGTTTAGGGTTTAGGGTTTAGGGTTTAGGGTTTAGGGTTTAGGGTTTAGGGTTTAGGGTTTAGGGTTTAGGGTTTAGGGTTTAGGGTTTAGGGTTTAGGGTTTAGGGTTTAGGGTTTAGGGTTTAGGGTTTAGGGTTTAGGGTTTAGGGTTTAGGGTTTAGGGTTTAGGGTTTAGGGTTTAGGGTTTAGGGTTTAGGGTTTAGGGTTTAGGGTTTAGGGTTTAGGGTTTAGGGTTTAGGGTTTAGGGTTTAGGGTTTAGGGTTTAGGGTTTAGGGTTTAGGGTTTAGGGTTTAGGGTTTAGGGTTTAGGGTTTAGGGTTTAGGGTTTAGGGTTTAGGGTTTAGGGTTTAGGGTTTAGGGTTTAGGGTTTAGGGTTTAGGGTTTAGGGTTTAGGGTTTAGGGTTTAGGGTTTAGGGTTTAGGGTTTAGGGTTTAGGGTTTAGGGTTTAGGGTTTAGGGTTTAGGGTTTAGGGTTTAGGGTTTAGGGTTTAGGGTTTAGGGTTTAGGGTTTAGGGTTTAGGGTTTAGGGTTTAGGGTTTAGGGTTTAGGGTTTAGGGTTTAGGGTTTAGGGTTTAGGGTTTAGGGTTTAGGGTTTAGGGTTTAGGGTTTAGGGTTTAGGGTTTAGGGTTTAGGGTTTAGGGTTTAGGGTTTAGGGTTTAGGGTTTAGGGTTTAGGGTTTAGGGTTTAGGGTTTAGGGTTTAGGGTTTAGGGTTTAGGGTTTAGGGTTTAGGGTTTAGGGTTTAGGGTTTAGGGTTTAGGGTTTAGGGTTTAGGGTTTAGGGTTTAGGGTTTAGGGTTTAGGGTTTAGGGTTTAGGGTTTAGGGTTTAGGGTTTAGGGTTTAGGGTTTAGGGTTTAGGGTTTAGGGTTTAGGGTTTAGGGTTTAGGGTTTAGGGTTTAGGGTTTAGGGTTTAGGGTTTAGGGTTTAGGGTTTAGGGTTTAGGGTTTAGGGTTTAGGGTTTAGGGTTTAGGGTTTAGGGTTTAGGGTTTAGGGTTTAGGGTTTAGGGTTTAGGGTTTAGGGTTTAGGGTTTAGGGTTTAGGGTTTAGGGTTTAGGGTTTAGGGTTTAGGGTTTAGGGTTTAGGGTTTAGGGTTTAGGGTTTAGGGTTTAGGGTTTAGGGTTTAGGGTTTAGGGTTTAGGGTTTAGGGTTTAGGGTTTAGGGTTTAGGGTTTAGGGTTTAGGGTTTAGGGTTTAGGGTTTAGGGTTTAGGGTTTAGGGTTTAGGGTTTAGGGTTTAGGGTTTAGGGTTTAGGGTTTAGGGTTTAGGGTTTAGGGTTTAGGGTTTAGGGTTTAGGGTTTAGGGTTTAGGGTTTAGGGTTTAGGGTTTAGGGTTTAGGGTTTAGGGTTTAGGGTTTAGGGTTTAGGGTTTAGGGTTTAGGGTTTAGGGTTTAGGGTTTAGGGTTTAGGGTTTAGGGTTTAGGGTTTAGGGTTTAGGGTTTAGGGTTTAGGGTTTAGGGTTTAGGGTTTAGGGTTTAGGGTTTAGGGTTTAGGGTTTAGGGTTTAGGGTTTAGGGTTTAGGGTTTAGGGTTTAGGGTTTAGGGTTTAGGGTTTAGGGTTTAGGGTTTAGGGTTTAGGGTTTAGGGTTTAGGGTTTAGGGTTTAGGGTTTAGGGTTTAGGGTTTAGGGTTTAGGGTTTAGGGTTTAGGGTTTAGGGTTTAGGGTTTAGGGTTTAGGGTTTAGGGTTTAGGGTTTAGGGTTTAGGGTTTAGGGTTTAGGGTTTAGGGTTTAGGGTTTAGGGTTTAGGGTTTAGGGTTTAGGGTTTAGGGTTTAGGGTTTAGGGTTTAGGGTTTAGGGTTTAGGGTTTAGGGTTTAGGGTTTAGGGTTTAGGGTTTAGGGTTTAGGGTTTAGGGTTTAGGGTTTAGGGTTTAGGGTTTAGGGTTTAGGGTTTAGGGTTTAGGGTTTAGGGTTTAGGGTTTAGGGTTTAGGGTTTAGGGTTTAGGGTTTAGGGTTTAGGGTTTAGGGTTTAGGGTTTAGGGTTTAGGGTTTAGGGTTTAGGGTTTAGGGTTTAGGGTTTAGGGTTTAGGGTTTAGGGTTTAGGGTTTAGGGTTTAGGGTTTAGGGTTTAGGGTTTAGGGTTTAGGGTTTAGGGTTTAGGGTTTAGGGTTTAGGGTTTAGGGTTTAGGGTTTAGGGTTTAGGGTTTAGGGTTTAGGGTTTAGGGTTTAGGGTTTAGGGTTTAGGGTTTAGGGTTTAGGGTTTAGGGTTTAGGGTTTAGGGTTTAGGGTTTAGGGTTTAGGGTTTAGGGTTTAGGGTTTAGGGTTTAGGGTTTAGGGTTTAGGGTTTAGGGTTTAGGGTTTAGGGTTTAGGGTTTAGGGTTTAGGGTTTAGGGTTTAGGGTTTAGGGTTTAGGGTTTAGGGTTTAGGGTTTAGGGTTTAGGGTTTAGGGTTTAGGGTTTAGGGTTTAGGGTTTAGGGTTTAGGGTTTAGGGTTTAGGGTTTAGGGTTTAGGGTTTAGGGTTTAGGGTTTAGGGTTTAGGGTTTAGGGTTTAGGGTTTAGGGTTTAGGGTTTAGGGTTTAGGGTTTAGGGTTTAGGGTTTAGGGTTTAGGGTTTAGGGTTTAGGGTTTAGGGTTTAGGGTTTAGGGTTTAGGGTTTAGGGTTTAGGGTTTAGGGTTTAGGGTTTAGGGTTTAGGGTTTAGGGTTTAGGGTTTAGGGTTTAGGGTTTAGGGTTTAGGGTTTAGGGTTTAGGGTTTAGGGTTTAGGGTTTAGGGTTTAGGGTTTAGGGTTTAGGGTTTAGGGTTTAGGGTTTAGGGTTTAGGGTTTAGGGTTTAGGGTTTAGGGTTTAGGGTTTAGGGTTTAGGGTTTAGGGTTTAGGGTTTAGGGTTTAGGGTTTAGGGTTTAGGGTTTAGGGTTTAGGGTTTAGGGTTTAGGGTTTAGGGTTTAGGGTTTAGGGTTTAGGGTTTAGGGTTTAGGGTTTAGGGTTTAGGGTTTAGGGTTTAGGGTTTAGGGTTTAGGGTTTAGGGTTTAGGGTTTAGGGTTTAGGGTTTAGGGTTTAGGGTTTAGGGTTTAGGGTTTAGGGTTTAGGGTTTAGGGTTTAGGGTTTAGGGTTTAGGGTTTAGGGTTTAGGGTTTAGGGTTTAGGGTTTAGGGTTTAGGGTTTAGGGTTTAGGGTTTAGGGTTTAGGGTTTAGGGTTTAGGGTTTAGGGTTTAGGGTTTAGGGTTTAGGGTTTAGGGTTTAGGGTTTAGGGTTTAGGGTTTAGGGTTTAGGGTTTAGGGTTTAGGGTTTAGGGTTTAGGGTTTAGGGTTTAGGGTTTAGGGTTTAGGGTTTAGGGTTTAGGGTTTAGGGTTTAGGGTTTAGGGTTTAGGGTTTAGGGTTTAGGGTTTAGGGTTTAGGGTTTAGGGTTTAGGGTTTAGGGTTTAGGGTTTAGGGTTTAGGGTTTAGGGTTTAGGGTTTAGGGTTTAGGGTTTAGGGTTTAGGGTTTAGGGTTTAGGGTTTAGGGTTTAGGGTTTAGGGTTTAGGGTTTAGGGTTTAGGGTTTAGGGTTTAGGGTTTAGGGTTTAGGGTTTAGGGTTTAGGGTTTAGGGTTTAGGGTTTAGGGTTTAGGGTTTAGGGTTTAGGGTTTAGGGTTTAGGGTTTAGGGTTTAGGGTTTAGGGTTTAGGGTTTAGGGTTTAGGGTTTAGGGTTTAGGGTTTAGGGTTTAGGGTTTAGGGTTTAGGGTTTAGGGTTTAGGGTTTAGGGTTTAGGGTTTAGGGTTTAGGGTTTAGGGTTTAGGGTTTAGGGTTTAGGGTTTAGGGTTTAGGGTTTAGGGTTTAGGGTTTAGGGTTTAGGGTTTAGGGTTTAGGGTTTAGGGTTTAGGGTTTAGGGTTTAGGGTTTAGGGTTTAGGGTTTAGGGTTTAGGGTTTAGGGTTTAGGGTTTAGGGTTTAGGGTTTAGGGTTTAGGGTTTAGGGTTTAGGGTTTAGGGTTTAGGGTTTAGGGTTTAGGGTTTAGGGTTTAGGGTTTAGGGTTTAGGGTTTAGGGTTTAGGGTTTAGGGTTTAGGGTTTAGGGTTTAGGGTTTAGGGTTTAGGGTTTAGGGTTTAGGGTTTAGGGTTTAGGGTTTAGGGTTTAGGGTTTAGGGTTTAGGGTTTAGGGTTTAGGGTTTAGGGTTTAGGGTTTAGGGTTTAGGGTTTAGGGTTTAGGGTTTAGGGTTTAGGGTTTAGGGTTTAGGGTTTAGGGTTTAGGGTTTAGGGTTTAGGGTTTAGGGTTTAGGGTTTAGGGTTTAGGGTTTAGGGTTTAGGGTTTAGGGTTTAGGGTTTAGGGTTTAGGGTTTAGGGTTTAGGGTTTAGGGTTTAGGGTTTAGGGTTTAGGGTTTAGGGTTTAGGGTTTAGGGTTTAGGGTTTAGGGTTTAGGGTTTAGGGTTTAGGGTTTAGGGTTTAGGGTTTAGGGTTTAGGGTTTAGGGTTTAGGGTTTAGGGTTTAGGGTTTAGGGTTTAGGGTTTAGGGTTTAGGGTTTAGGGTTTAGGGTTTAGGGTTTAGGGTTTAGGGTTTAGGGTTTAGGGTTTAGGGTTTAGGGTTTAGGGTTTAGGGTTTAGGGTTTAGGGTTTAGGGTTTAGGGTTTAGGGTTTAGGGTTTAGGGTTTAGGGTTTAGGGTTTAGGGTTTAGGGTTTAGGGTTTAGGGTTTAGGGTTTAGGGTTTAGGGTTTAGGGTTTAGGGTTTAGGGTTTAGGGTTTAGGGTTTAGGGTTTAGGGTTTAGGGTTTAGGGTTTAGGGTTTAGGGTTTAGGGTTTAGGGTTTAGGGTTTAGGGTTTAGGGTTTAGGGTTTAGGGTTTAGGGTTTAGGGTTTAGGGTTTAGGGTTTAGGGTTTAGGGTTTAGGGTTTAGGGTTTAGGGTTTAGGGTTTAGGGTTTAGGGTTTAGGGTTTAGGGTTTAGGGTTTAGGGTTTAGGGTTTAGGGTTTAGGGTTTAGGGTTTAGGGTTTAGGGTTTAGGGTTTAGGGTTTAGGGTTTAGGGTTTAGGGTTTAGGGTTTAGGGTTTAGGGTTTAGGGTTTAGGGTTTAGGGTTTAGGGTTTAGGGTTTAGGGTTTAGGGTTTAGGGTTTAGGGTTTAGGGTTTAGGGTTTAGGGTTTAGGGTTTAGGGTTTAGGGTTTAGGGTTTAGGGTTTAGGGTTTAGGGTTTAGGGTTTAGGGTTTAGGGTTTAGGGTTTAGGGTTTAGGGTTTAGGGTTTAGGGTTTAGGGTTTAGGGTTTAGGGTTTAGGGTTTAGGGTTTAGGGTTTAGGGTTTAGGGTTTAGGGTTTAGGGTTTAGGGTTTAGGGTTTAGGGTTTAGGGTTTAGGGTTTAGGGTTTAGGGTTTAGGGTTTAGGGTTTAGGGTTTAGGGTTTAGGGTTTAGGGTTTAGGGTTTAGGGTTTAGGGTTTAGGGTTTAGGGTTTAGGGTTTAGGGTTTAGGGTTTAGGGTTTAGGGTTTAGGGTTTAGGGTTTAGGGTTTAGGGTTTAGGGTTTAGGGTTTAGGGTTTAGGGTTTAGGGTTTAGGGTTTAGGGTTTAGGGTTTAGGGTTTAGGGTTTAGGGTTTAGGGTTTAGGGTTTAGGGTTTAGGGTTTAGGGTTTAGGGTTTAGGGTTTAGGGTTTAGGGTTTAGGGTTTAGGGTTTAGGGTTTAGGGTTTAGGGTTTAGGGTTTAGGGTTTAGGGTTTAGGGTTTAGGGTTTAGGGTTTAGGGTTTAGGGTTTAGGGTTTAGGGTTTAGGGTTTAGGGTTTAGGGTTTAGGGTTTAGGGTTTAGGGTTTAGGGTTTAGGGTTTAGGGTTTAGGGTTTAGGGTTTAGGGTTTAGGGTTTAGGGTTTAGGGTTTAGGGTTTAGGGTTTAGGGTTTAGGGTTTAGGGTTTAGGGTTTAGGGTTTAGGGTTTAGGGTTTAGGGTTTAGGGTTTAGGGTTTAGGGTTTAGGGTTTAGGGTTTAGGGTTTAGGGTTTAGGGTTTAGGGTTTAGGGTTTAGGGTTTAGGGTTTAGGGTTTAGGGTTTAGGGTTTAGGGTTTAGGGTTTAGGGTTTAGGGTTTAGGGTTTAGGGTTTAGGGTTTAGGGTTTAGGGTTTAGGGTTTAGGGTTTAGGGTTTAGGGTTTAGGGTTTAGGGTTTAGGGTTTAGGGTTTAGGGTTTAGGGTTTAGGGTTTAGGGTTTAGGGTTTAGGGTTTAGGGTTTAGGGTTTAGGGTTTAGGGTTTAGGGTTTAGGGTTTAGGGTTTAGGGTTTAGGGTTTAGGGTTTAGGGTTTAGGGTTTAGGGTTTAGGGTTTAGGGTTTAGGGTTTAGGGTTTAGGGTTTAGGGTTTAGGGTTTAGGGTTTAGGGTTTAGGGTTTAGGGTTTAGGGTTTAGGGTTTAGGGTTTAGGGTTTAGGGTTTAGGGTTTAGGGTTTAGGGTTTAGGGTTTAGGGTTTAGGGTTTAGGGTTTAGGGTTTAGGGTTTAGGGTTTAGGGTTTAGGGTTTAGGGTTTAGGGTTTAGGGTTTAGGGTTTAGGGTTTAGGGTTTAGGGTTTAGGGTTTAGGGTTTAGGGTTTAGGGTTTAGGGTTTAGGGTTTAGGGTTTAGGGTTTAGGGTTTAGGGTTTAGGGTTTAGGGTTTAGGGTTTAGGGTTTAGGGTTTAGGGTTTAGGGTTTAGGGTTTAGGGTTTAGGGTTTAGGGTTTAGGGTTTAGGGTTTAGGGTTTAGGGTTTAGGGTTTAGGGTTTAGGGTTTAGGGTTTAGGGTTTAGGGTTTAGGGTTTAGGGTTTAGGGTTTAGGGTTTAGGGTTTAGGGTTTAGGGTTTAGGGTTTAGGGTTTAGGGTTTAGGGTTTAGGGTTTAGGGTTTAGGGTTTAGGGTTTAGGGTTTAGGGTTTAGGGTTTAGGGTTTAGGGTTTAGGGTTTAGGGTTTAGGGTTTAGGGTTTAGGGTTTAGGGTTTAGGGTTTAGGGTTTAGGGTTTAGGGTTTAGGGTTTAGGGTTTAGGGTTTAGGGTTTAGGGTTTAGGGTTTAGGGTTTAGGGTTTAGGGTTTAGGGTTTAGGGTTTAGGGTTTAGGGTTTAGGGTTTAGGGTTTAGGGTTTAGGGTTTAGGGTTTAGGGTTTAGGGTTTAGGGTTTAGGGTTTAGGGTTTAGGGTTTAGGGTTTAGGGTTTAGGGTTTAGGGTTTAGGGTTTAGGGTTTAGGGTTTAGGGTTTAGGGTTTAGGGTTTAGGGTTTAGGGTTTAGGGTTTAGGGTTTAGGGTTTAGGGTTTAGGGTTTAGGGTTTAGGGTTTAGGGTTTAGGGTTTAGGGTTTAGGGTTTAGGGTTTAGGGTTTAGGGTTTAGGGTTTAGGGTTTAGGGTTTAGGGTTTAGGGTTTAGGGTTTAGGGTTTAGGGTTTAGGGTTTAGGGTTTAGGGTTTAGGGTTTAGGGTTTAGGGTTTAGGGTTTAGGGTTTAGGGTTTAGGGTTTAGGGTTTAGGGTTTAGGGTTTAGGGTTTAGGGTTTAGGGTTTAGGGTTTAGGGTTTAGGGTTTAGGGTTTAGGGTTTAGGGTTTAGGGTTTAGGGTTTAGGGTTTAGGGTTTAGGGTTTAGGGTTTAGGGTTTAGGGTTTAGGGTTTAGGGTTTAGGGTTTAGGGTTTAGGGTTTAGGGTTTAGGGTTTAGGGTTTAGGGTTTAGGGTTTAGGGTTTAGGGTTTAGGGTTTAGGGTTTAGGGTTTAGGGTTTAGGGTTTAGGGTTTAGGGTTTAGGGTTTAGGGTTTAGGGTTTAGGGTTTAGGGTTTAGGGTTTAGGGTTTAGGGTTTAGGGTTTAGGGTTTAGGGTTTAGGGTTTAGGGTTTAGGGTTTAGGGTTTAGGGTTTAGGGTTTAGGGTTTAGGGTTTAGGGTTTAGGGTTTAGGGTTTAGGGTTTAGGGTTTAGGGTTTAGGGTTTAGGGTTTAGGGTTTAGGGTTTAGGGTTTAGGGTTTAGGGTTTAGGGTTTAGGGTTTAGGGTTTAGGGTTTAGGGTTTAGGGTTTAGGGTTTAGGGTTTAGGGTTTAGGGTTTAGGGTTTAGGGTTTAGGGTTTAGGGTTTAGGGTTTAGGGTTTAGGGTTTAGGGTTTAGGGTTTAGGGTTTAGGGTTTAGGGTTTAGGGTTTAGGGTTTAGGGTTTAGGGTTTAGGGTTTAGGGTTTAGGGTTTAGGGTTTAGGGTTTAGGGTTTAGGGTTTAGGGTTTAGGGTTTAGGGTTTAGGGTTTAGGGTTTAGGGTTTAGGGTTTAGGGTTTAGGGTTTAGGGTTTAGGGTTTAGGGTTTAGGGTTTAGGGTTTAGGGTTTAGGGTTTAGGGTTTAGGGTTTAGGGTTTAGGGTTTAGGGTTTAGGGTTTAGGGTTTAGGGTTTAGGGTTTAGGGTTTAGGGTTTAGGGTTTAGGGTTTAGGGTTTAGGGTTTAGGGTTTAGGGTTTAGGGTTTAGGGTTTAGGGTTTAGGGTTTAGGGTTTAGGGTTTAGGGTTTAGGGTTTAGGGTTTAGGGTTTAGGGTTTAGGGTTTAGGGTTTAGGGTTTAGGGTTTAGGGTTTAGGGTTTAGGGTTTAGGGTTTAGGGTTTAGGGTTTAGGGTTTAGGGTTTAGGGTTTAGGGTTTAGGGTTTAGGGTTTAGGGTTTAGGGTTTAGGGTTTAGGGTTTAGGGTTTAGGGTTTAGGGTTTAGGGTTTAGGGTTTAGGGTTTAGGGTTTAGGGTTTAGGGTTTAGGGTTTAGGGTTTAGGGTTTAGGGTTTAGGGTTTAGGGTTTAGGGTTTAGGGTTTAGGGTTTAGGGTTTAGGGTTTAGGGTTTAGGGTTTAGGGTTTAGGGTTTAGGGTTTAGGGTTTAGGGTTTAGGGTTTAGGGTTTAGGGTTTAGGGTTTAGGGTTTAGGGTTTAGGGTTTAGGGTTTAGGGTTTAGGGTTTAGGGTTTAGGGTTTAGGGTTTAGGGTTTAGGGTTTAGGGTTTAGGGTTTAGGGTTTAGGGTTTAGGGTTTAGGGTTTAGGGTTTAGGGTTTAGGGTTTAGGGTTTAGGGTTTAGGGTTTAGGGTTTAGGGTTTAGGGTTTAGGGTTTAGGGTTTAGGGTTTAGGGTTTAGGGTTTAGGGTTTAGGGTTTAGGGTTTAGGGTTTAGGGTTTAGGGTTTAGGGTTTAGGGTTTAGGGTTTAGGGTTTAGGGTTTAGGGTTTAGGGTTTAGGGTTTAGGGTTTAGGGTTTAGGGTTTAGGGTTTAGGGTTTAGGGTTTAGGGTTTAGGGTTTAGGGTTTAGGGTTTAGGGTTTAGGGTTTAGGGTTTAGGGTTTAGGGTTTAGGGTTTAGGGTTTAGGGTTTAGGGTTTAGGGTTTAGGGTTTAGGGTTTAGGGTTTAGGGTTTAGGGTTTAGGGTTTAGGGTTTAGGGTTTAGGGTTTAGGGTTTAGGGTTTAGGGTTTAGGGTTTAGGGTTTAGGGTTTAGGGTTTAGGGTTTAGGGTTTAGGGTTTAGGGTTTAGGGTTTAGGGTTTAGGGTTTAGGGTTTAGGGTTTAGGGTTTAGGGTTTAGGGTTTAGGGTTTAGGGTTTAGGGTTTAGGGTTTAGGGTTTAGGGTTTAGGGTTTAGGGTTTAGGGTTTAGGGTTTAGGGTTTAGGGTTTAGGGTTTAGGGTTTAGGGTTTAGGGTTTAGGGTTTAGGGTTTAGGGTTTAGGGTTTAGGGTTTAGGGTTTAGGGTTTAGGGTTTAGGGTTTAGGGTTTAGGGTTTAGGGTTTAGGGTTTAGGGTTTAGGGTTTAGGGTTTAGGGTTTAGGGTTTAGGGTTTAGGGTTTAGGGTTTAGGGTTTAGGGTTTAGGGTTTAGGGTTTAGGGTTTAGGGTTTAGGGTTTAGGGTTTAGGGTTTAGGGTTTAGGGTTTAGGGTTTAGGGTTTAGGGTTTAGGGTTTAGGGTTTAGGGTTTAGGGTTTAGGGTTTAGGGTTTAGGGTTTAGGGTTTAGGGTTTAGGGTTTAGGGTTTAGGGTTTAGGGTTTAGGGTTTAGGGTTTAGGGTTTAGGGTTTAGGGTTTAGGGTTTAGGGTTTAGGGTTTAGGGTTTAGGGTTTAGGGTTTAGGGTTTAGGGTTTAGGGTTTAGGGTTTAGGGTTTAGGGTTTAGGGTTTAGGGTTTAGGGTTTAGGGTTTAGGGTTTAGGGTTTAGGGTTTAGGGTTTAGGGTTTAGGGTTTAGGGTTTAGGGTTTAGGGTTTAGGGTTTAGGGTTTAGGGTTTAGGGTTTAGGGTTTAGGGTTTAGGGTTTAGGGTTTAGGGTTTAGGGTTTAGGGTTTAGGGTTTAGGGTTTAGGGTTTAGGGTTTAGGGTTTAGGGTTTAGGGTTTAGGGTTTAGGGTTTAGGGTTTAGGGTTTAGGGTTTAGGGTTTAGGGTTTAGGGTTTAGGGTTTAGGGTTTAGGGTTTAGGGTTTAGGGTTTAGGGTTTAGGGTTTAGGGTTTAGGGTTTAGGGTTTAGGGTTTAGGGTTTAGGGTTTAGGGTTTAGGGTTTAGGGTTTAGGGTTTAGGGTTTAGGGTTTAGGGTTTAGGGTTTAGGGTTTAGGGTTTAGGGTTTAGGGTTTAGGGTTTAGGGTTTAGGGTTTAGGGTTTAGGGTTTAGGGTTTAGGGTTTAGGGTTTAGGGTTTAGGGTTTAGGGTTTAGGGTTTAGGGTTTAGGGTTTAGGGTTTAGGGTTTAGGGTTTAGGGTTTAGGGTTTAGGGTTTAGGGTTTAGGGTTTAGGGTTTAGGGTTTAGGGTTTAGGGTTTAGGGTTTAGGGTTTAGGGTTTAGGGTTTAGGGTTTAGGGTTTAGGGTTTAGGGTTTAGGGTTTAGGGTTTAGGGTTTAGGGTTTAGGGTTTAGGGTTTAGGGTTTAGGGTTTAGGGTTTAGGGTTTAGGGTTTAGGGTTTAGGGTTTAGGGTTTAGGGTTTAGGGTTTAGGGTTTAGGGTTTAGGGTTTAGGGTTTAGGGTTTAGGGTTTAGGGTTTAGGGTTTAGGGTTTAGGGTTTAGGGTTTAGGGTTTAGGGTTTAGGGTTTAGGGTTTAGGGTTTAGGGTTTAGGGTTTAGGGTTTAGGGTTTAGGGTTTAGGGTTTAGGGTTTAGGGTTTAGGGTTTAGGGTTTAGGGTTTAGGGTTTAGGGTTTAGGGTTTAGGGTTTAGGGTTTAGGGTTTAGGGTTTAGGGTTTAGGGTTTAGGGTTTAGGGTTTAGGGTTTAGGGTTTAGGGTTTAGGGTTTAGGGTTTAGGGTTTAGGGTTTAGGGTTTAGGGTTTAGGGTTTAGGGTTTAGGGTTTAGGGTTTAGGGTTTAGGGTTTAGGGTTTAGGGTTTAGGGTTTAGGGTTTAGGGTTTAGGGTTTAGGGTTTAGGGTTTAGGGTTTAGGGTTTAGGGTTTAGGGTTTAGGGTTTAGGGTTTAGGGTTTAGGGTTTAGGGTTTAGGGTTTAGGGTTTAGGGTTTAGGGTTTAGGGTTTAGGGTTTAGGGTTTAGGGTTTAGGGTTTAGGGTTTAGGGTTTAGGGTTTAGGGTTTAGGGTTTAGGGTTTAGGGTTTAGGGTTTAGGGTTTAGGGTTTAGGGTTTAGGGTTTAGGGTTTAGGGTTTAGGGTTTAGGGTTTAGGGTTTAGGGTTTAGGGTTTAGGGTTTAGGGTTTAGGGTTTAGGGTTTAGGGTTTAGGGTTTAGGGTTTAGGGTTTAGGGTTTAGGGTTTAGGGTTTAGGGTTTAGGGTTTAGGGTTTAGGGTTTAGGGTTTAGGGTTTAGGGTTTAGGGTTTAGGGTTTAGGGTTTAGGGTTTAGGGTTTAGGGTTTAGGGTTTAGGGTTTAGGGTTTAGGGTTTAGGGTTTAGGGTTTAGGGTTTAGGGTTTAGGGTTTAGGGTTTAGGGTTTAGGGTTTAGGGTTTAGGGTTTAGGGTTTAGGGTTTAGGGTTTAGGGTTTAGGGTTTAGGGTTTAGGGTTTAGGGTTTAGGGTTTAGGGTTTAGGGTTTAGGGTTTAGGGTTTAGGGTTTAGGGTTTAGGGTTTAGGGTTTAGGGTTTAGGGTTTAGGGTTTAGGGTTTAGGGTTTAGGGTTTAGGGTTTAGGGTTTAGGGTTTAGGGTTTAGGGTTTAGGGTTTAGGGTTTAGGGTTTAGGGTTTAGGGTTTAGGGTTTAGGGTTTAGGGTTTAGGGTTTAGGGTTTAGGGTTTAGGGTTTAGGGTTTAGGGTTTAGGGTTTAGGGTTTAGGGTTTAGGGTTTAGGGTTTAGGGTTTAGGGTTTAGGGTTTAGGGTTTAGGGTTTAGGGTTTAGGGTTTAGGGTTTAGGGTTTAGGGTTTAGGGTTTAGGGTTTAGGGTTTAGGGTTTAGGGTTTAGGGTTTAGGGTTTAGGGTTTAGGGTTTAGGGTTTAGGGTTTAGGGTTTAGGGTTTAGGGTTTAGGGTTTAGGGTTTAGGGTTTAGGGTTTAGGGTTTAGGGTTTAGGGTTTAGGGTTTAGGGTTTAGGGTTTAGGGTTTAGGGTTTAGGGTTTAGGGTTTAGGGTTTAGGGTTTAGGGTTTAGGGTTTAGGGTTTAGGGTTTAGGGTTTAGGGTTTAGGGTTTAGGGTTTAGGGTTTAGGGTTTAGGGTTTAGGGTTTAGGGTTTAGGGTTTAGGGTTTAGGGTTTAGGGTTTAGGGTTTAGGGTTTAGGGTTTAGGGTTTAGGGTTTAGGGTTTAGGGTTTAGGGTTTAGGGTTTAGGGTTTAGGGTTTAGGGTTTAGGGTTTAGGGTTTAGGGTTTAGGGTTTAGGGTTTAGGGTTTAGGGTTTAGGGTTTAGGGTTTAGGGTTTAGGGTTTAGGGTTTAGGTT